>NW_004797653.1:717545-718718 GCF_000002075.1 Aplysia californica
TGACACATACCTACCTACCTACCTACCTACCTACCTACCTACCTACCTACATACATACGTACCTACCGACGAGATATGTCTCAGAATAAAGTTTCTCTGTCATGCTGTCCTCAAGTGTAATTATAAATAACAGCATTTGGTATCAACAGAAAGCTTTTTCAAATACCCATTCAACGTAGGAACCATCAAGTTCAAGACATTTCTCCATTTGATGTATGCAGCGGTCAAAGAGAGTGGTCAGTTGTCGTTTGTCCAAATCCCGAGTGCTTTTCTCATTGCCTCTTGAATCTGGTTCTCGTCCTCACATCGCCGACCTCGCAGCATTTCTTTCACCTTTGGGGAGAGGTGGAAGTTGCATGGGGCGAGATCGAGCGAATAGGTCGGGTGTTCCTTATAATTCCCACGAATAGTCCTCAAGAAGCCCGTTCACAACTCCAGACTTGTGAACAGGCACGTTATCATGATGCAGGATGACGCCTTCGTCAAGCAAAACGGGTCTTTTTTCCGGATCGCAGGTCTCAGCTTGTCTTTGTGGACGAACCTGTAGTAGTCACCATTGACAGTTACGCCAGGAGTGACTAGCCAGCTCAGTATGATGCCACTCATGTCGAAAAAAACAAAGTACATCACCTTTCTCTCGCAGTGTTTTCTGTGTGTGCTTCATCTTTCATGTCAGACCTCCAACCTTGAAACCTCCCTGATCCATTTCCTTTCTGTTTGAATTGATGGGGAATTATTCCCTATTACTTCATATACCTCACCATGGGTTTCAACTGCAAACTTGCCGAGATGAGTTGAAAATTTGATCACAACTCGGACATCGTTGCGTGAGAAGGTTGCACCAATGTCTTACTCAGACATTTTCTTCCAATTTGCCTTGGACAAAGTGCACAAGAACACCACACTTGACACGTCACAGCTCTATGACCCGTTCACCAATGCCCTTGCAATATGGCATTGATGGTTTCTTTGACATGATGTCATGACACCATAAAATTTACTGGCTGTTGGTTGCGTATTTTGATTTTACGGAGGAGGGGAACTTTATTCTGAGACAGACCTCGTACTTTCCTACATACCTATCTACCTATCTACCTAACTACCTATCTACCTATCACCCTACCTACCTACCTACCTACCTACCTACCTACCTACCTACCTACCTACCTACCT
>NW_004797653.1:721462-722605 GCF_000002075.1 Aplysia californica
CATACATACATACATACATACATACATACATACATACATACATACATACATACATGCATACATGCATACATACATACATACAGGGTGATAAAAAAACAATGAGTATACAACTTGTCTTGTAAATATTTTCCTCCATACAGGAGTTTTGCGTTTCAGATTTGAATAATGATATTTTGAAGCTTAAGGGGATTTATCTGATATTCATTTTAGATAATTACATTGAATGGTTTTGCTCTATATATGTCTCATTAAAAAATAACCCATTGTCAACCTTGTCCCCTTTTTCACAGCATGACACACCAGTTTGAATTAGGCCTATCACTAAACGTTGCACCAATTACGCCATATTGCAAGCAACAGCTGTCTAACAAGTCAACATAAGTCTGCAGATACTTTTTCCCAAATATCCTTTTCCTGCTGAGATTGTGGTTAAGTTTAGAAGAGAGCATTGCGTATTGGACATTACCTCTTCACAAACTCATCAGAATCTGCCCTGACATTTCGTGAGTTCTGCGCACGGCATGGAAAGAATGCTTTGGTGCCCTCAAGACCTTTGGTTTCATGAGTAGAGAAGTTCCTTCAGTTTGGAACAATAGCGAATCAGAACTAAATGTTTCATTTTAAGATGACCACTTCAAGTCAAACACGCTCCATACGAAGCCCTTAAAACGCCACCAGTTTGCAGATTTCAGTAGTCGAGTACCATGAGACGTCTGTCCGTGGACGATCTGCAGCTAGGACTTCCCTACACCTCAACTGTCTGCATTCTCATGGCAGATCTTAACTTACCACTGTGCCATATTTATTTTCGCTAGGCCGAGATGACATAGATCAGAGCAGGACAATGTGTTCATGATTCCTCGATTGTCTTGAAAAGCGGAATCATTTCCTCGATACTACTAGGATTAGTGTAAAGCCCATTTTCATCCTGCGGGACATGTTAACTAAAAAAATGCTGTTCATTGGGCACCCCACTCCCTAATGGCTCTAGAATCCACTTCATACTGAATATGCACAGTAGAGCCCTTAGGGTACGTGGTCCTCTTCAATTAAAAATGCTCATGTATAATGATGGTAGTATCAATCAGTTAAAATAATCTGTGGAACCATTGTCACAGTACAATAATCCTGTATATATATATA
>NW_004797653.1:724083-725137 GCF_000002075.1 Aplysia californica
TTGACTCAATGGAAGCGCTCACAATTGACATTTTCTGGTGCATTTTATGTGCCTGACTTAATAAAGAAATGCTTTCATTCATTCATCCATTCATTCTTTTATTTATCCATTTTATTTCAGTCAGTTCAGAAATTCAAATATGATCATAAGTGAAGGAGTTACATCGGGTAAATCTATTTGAAATCCTGTTAAAGGGATGATAACGTTTTGGTAAACAAGATGTTCTCATTAAGCACAAACGTAGTTAACATTTACTTTGAGGCAACAGTCACACCTTGAAAAGACAGGTGACAATAGTCCTTACTAAGAATAAGTGACAAGTCTATGCACTCTCCAGATGTCACCTGGCCATTTTGTTTATCAGAGAGAGGGTAAGGTTTCACCCTTCCTCAGACTATGAATCCGCTGATTAGTCGAATCTTTCAGTCGTGGATGAGACCAAAGAGTACTGAACCTACCCATGTTCTTCTTGACCCTGAAGTCTATAGAGGACATTGTGATACATTTGTGCCTCAACAATACAAATGATATGGACACTTACGCATCTGGTTTGAATATCTAACCCCAACTGTGCTCGCATCACCTAGATTTTTACACCATCCAAGGGCTGGTTTGGAAACCACTGAGCAGACCCCGTTCCATTAATTGACTCCAGCTACCATTTCGAAGTCCTTTCCAGAGATGTGTCTTATATGTGGGGGGAAGGAAGTATCAGCATCATCCCGGGCTGAGTCTGCACCAACACCAGTGTAGCCTGGAATCACGCTCCAAACCAAACTGACCTTTCACCAGGTAGCTGTAAGTCACCTGCTGAATTATTACCTGCGGAGTCACAGCAACACGATCTGCAAACTACATTCCCAGGTCCATCTCACCTTCAGGCACCTTAGCCACTTTTCCTGGAACCTGATCCAGAAACACAGCTCATTTGGGATGCCACAGAGGAAAATAAAGGGTTTTCAAGGGTGGCAACAACAGATAAGCGAAAGCCATCCGTGTATGTGGTCAGGAATACCATAATGATTTAATGAAAAGCCCAGCTACGTCACTGAAA
>NW_004797653.1:728801-730964 GCF_000002075.1 Aplysia californica
ATATATATTTATATATAAATGTGTGTGTTTATATACTCGTATATATTAATACTAGCTGGGCCCCTTTTCGATGAAAGGAATAATCGGTGCTTTAGCATCAACTGAAAGTCGTTGGCCTACTATGTTTACACTCTACAGGAGTTGAGCAATAAATCTTGAGAGATACAAAAAATGAGAAAGCCTAGGGCCTAGGTCAAGATCTGTACTCTCTAAACAAAATGCTCCTCACGAAATATCGCTTCCGGCACTTCAACAGGGAAAGAGAGCTACGCAGATTTGTTTCGTTTCTCAGTGGAATAATCACAAAGGCCAAAGAAGGACGGGAACTTTTGTTTAAATATATTTTTCTAAATTCAGGAAATGAATAAATCAAAAATCGGGCTCCGTCACGGGGATCTCTATCATTTTGCAGGTACTTGCCAACTTTGAACTTTTTTTGGTTTTTTAGTTTTTTTGGGGAAAGTGACAAATGTGTTTCCAAGTTGCCAAAGATGTAATAAATATGTGTGTGTGTGTGTGTGTGTGTGTGTGTGTGTGTGTGTGTGTGTGTGTGTGTGTATGTGTGTGTGAGTGAGTGTGCGCGTGCGTGCGTGTTTGTGTGTACATTGTATAATATAATATAATATATTCATTTATTTATTTATTTATATATATATATATATATATATATATATATATATATATATATATGTTATACTCCTTTACATTTTAACTTCTCCCATATGTACCTGTCATTAGTCTAATGTCGATAGGAAGTAAATCAACTGCATTGTTTGAAACATATCAAGTTTTTAAAAAAAATTCAAGCAAAATAGAGGGAAATGCAAAACGTGGCAACTTCTGAAAAATGAACCACACAAATTTTTTTTTAAACAGTCACTCTTTGCACATTGAAGAACAAATTTATACAAAAATTATATTGCCAAATACACTCAGGAAGGTGATAGCTGTTAAAATCTCCAGGTATTGACCATTTCTCTCGATACAAGCTTCAATACACTACTGGAAAATTTGAACAAATCCGTGGCATGTTTTTGGGCCAATTCTGAAGACGTCTTGAGTTTCAACTGTTCCATCATTCGTGGGTTGTTTCCATAGCCTCTTGTCTGACCCCAAAAAAACAACCTAAAAGGTTATAATTGAAAGGGCTCAAGTTTGAGGGAGTGTGGTGACCATTCATTTGTAAATTCCCAATTTTAGTGGAAACATTTTTTAATCTATGTTTCTTTTCTCGAAGACAGAAATGGATGTTCTTAATACATTGTATTTACAATTTATTTTGATGTCCCCCTAGTTGTATTTTATTTATTCAAAGTTTTATTGAAATTGATGCTCAGATGGTCCTCTTTTTTATAGACACCCTGTGCAGATTGTAAAGCACATAGAGCTTGCTGTTGAGTGGGAATTTGCTCTATACAATTCATGTTATCTAGTATTATTATTATTATTATTATTATTATTATTATTATTATTATTATTATTATTATTATTATTATATTTTTATTATCATTATTGTTGTCGTTGGTGTTGTTGTTGTTGCTGTTATCATATTATTATTATTATTATTATTATTATTATTATTATTATTATTATTATTATTATTATTATTATTATTATTATTATTATTGCTGTTGTCACTATACTCGTATGTTTATGTGTGTGTGTGTGTGTGTGTGTGTGTGTGTGTGTGTGTGTGTGTGTGTGTGTGTGTGTGTGTCTGTGTGTGTGTGTGTGTGTAAACACGTAATATAAAATATAGACTAATATGACATATGAACAGTGTTCTGAATTAAAAACGCTGACACACAAAGCGTAGAGCAGTTGTTCTCAACTCTCAACCTTTTTCAATCCGCGAACCGCTTTCGATTGTTTGACAAGCAGAACGACCCCTCATACCCCAACCCCAAAATAAAGTAATAAAAAACATTTTAAATTCCCCCCTCCCCACCCCCACCCCACCCCAAATGCGTACTACCCAGACAATTAATAAGGCCTACATTACATTGTTAATACAGAACAATAACTGTACCTTTGATGTTTCAAATCACTCATAATTAAAGCAAACAGAAATCGAGAAAAAGGAGAGAACACACCCACACACACACACACACTCACACACACACACTCACACACACACACACACACACACACACACACACACAC
>NW_004797653.1:731064-749213 GCF_000002075.1 Aplysia californica
TCACACACACACACACACACACACACACACACACACACACACGCACACACTCACACACACACACTCACGCACACACGCACACACACACGCACGCACGCACACACGCACACACAGAGATTTAAAGAAAAAAACTAGCGAGAGGGCTGTGCCTGTAGTTCAGGGACCATTCTTGAAATTCTCGATCGGGGAAGTCTTGGATAAAGCAAGGTACATATCATCAGCAGCATCCAGCTTGATCCTTGCTTTTGTCTTGGGTTGGACAAGGGTAGAAAATCCACGTTTACAAAAGTAAGTCGAGGCAAATGGGACTATGACTCGAAGTGCTGTTTTGCTGACCTGAGGGTATGGTTCCTGGGGTGAACACCTAAACAGTGCAAGAGATTTCTCAAGAAAAGTGTCGCGTTCTGACGAATTATGTCTCAATTCCAGAAGCTCGTCTTGAATGTCATCTGCAATGACAGTGATGTCTAGTCCAGGAGTGAAAGGGTTTCTCACAAAAGCTTCTTCACCAGAGTCAAGGTCAGGAAAATAGTTCTTGAACTCATCTTTAAGTGATTTCAAATGTGCAGCAATGTCAACTTGAAGATCAGAAGACAAGGTCTCCTCTGGATTTAAAAGAGCAGCTGTGAAAGTTTGGTAAACATAGCAATGTTTCCCTCTGTAACTTTCCGGTGCCAATTCTGAAATTTTGAAAGAAAGACACTGAGAACGTGTTTAAACTGTAGAAAAGGTGTCTGCTGACCTTGAAGTTTCAAGTTGAGTTTGTTTAGGTAGTCAAACATATTAGACATAATATAGGCAACTCTTTGGATCAACAAATCATTTGAGAAGTGCCTGCTGAGCTCATCTTTTCCTTGCACTTCCAGGAAGAACTTGATCTCCTCTCTCACAGCTCGAAGACCCGACATACAACGTTTCCTTTGGATCGATAACCATCGAACTTGAATGTAGAAAAGCAGTGTTTCATGATCTGCACTCATGTCAGAACAGACTTCAATGAACAGTCGTGCATTTAGGAGGCTGCGTTTCACATACTTGGCAATCTTAACAGTCGATTCCAACGTTTCCTTCAAAGTGGGATTGAGAGTCTTGCAAGCTAGTGCATATATCTATGTATCATGCAGTGAATGCCTTTTGCGTGTGGTGCTTTATCCTTCACTTTTGCCCGAAAGCCTGACTTAGATCTTATCATGGCTGGGGTACCATCAGTACAAATGCCACACACATTATTCCACTCAAGATCCTATCCTCGTTTTAAAAAAATGAGGATTCCTTGTTCATGATTCCATCAGCTGTTGTTGTGGTGTTCAGTGGGGTGCAAATTAAAAACTATCTTCTGGCAGCCCCTGCAACTTTACTGGTTCCAAATGTATTGACCTTGTATCTCCTTTGGACTAAATCAGCTGAGTCGAGAGGGGGCTCGTGCAAATTGGGCAAGGCACGTTCTCCATATAGTCAGGCCCAGGCATTTAGCTTAGTCAAGGTTTCAAGATTTCTGGGAGGACGCTGCAAAATAACAAATACAGCGGATCAGACCCACAGCTCAACCACTGCTACAACATCATTTATACGATTATGGAGAGGACACTTCATCCTTGTTGTGACGAGCAAGGGAAAAAACACGGGAGGTGGCAGTTTACGGGTTATAAGACATCTTTATTTGGCGATTGCATGACAACTAGCATGTGCTTAAAAAGATTGCGATGGCTGGGCCATGTCAAGAGAATGGACGACAACCGGATTCCGAAGCAGCTTCTCTATGGAGAACTTGCCCAGGGAAAGAGACCAAAAGGCAAAAACAGCTTATCTAATCTTGGAGTAGAAGTTAACATCTGGGAAGAAATAGCTGAAAACAGGAAAACATGGAGGAAAATGATAAAGGAACGAACTATAATGCTAGAGAGCAGCTTTAGAAACAACAAGGCTGAAAAGCGCCAACGACGAAAGGAAAACAGCGGAAATACAGAGCTTCGATCTACGACACTGACATGCAAGCACTGCGACAGAATCTGCGCTTCAAACATAGGAAGAATTAGCCATGAAAGAAGCTGCATGAAGAAAACCTTGAGACCATCTTAAGCTAAGCTAAATTGACCGTCTGCATAGTCGAAAAGAGCCATGTATATATATATATAATATATATATATATATATATATATATATATCTCACAAAGTCCAGTAACTGTGAGCACGATGCCACATCAGCTGATTCGTCAAGCTGGAACGAGAACATGAGGAATCTTTGATCTCCTCTACAACCTGTTCCTAATTAATGTTTGAAGACATGCATTCAATACGCCTCTGGACAGTATCATTTGACAGGGGAACTTGCTGCACTTGCCTCACCTAACATCAGCTGTGCCATCTTTATTGTGCAAATCTTTATAAGTGTTTCGCCAAATAGGTGTGTGGTTTCTTTTGTTTTGCTCTCTCTCTCTCTCTCTCTCTCTCTCTCTCTCTCTCTCTCTCTCTCTCTCTCTCTCTCTTTTCCCACTTCTTTTTCTCCTTTGTCAAATTTCGTGACATAGCCTTTCTTGTGTGTTTATTGTTCTGCCAAGCAACAATATAGTTCTATAATTTGATTTTTTTCTCAGCTAGGCCTATGATCTTATTAGAGATGACAAGCTAATGTAGATTCCGACATGGGATTAGAAAGAGACAATAATAGTGAAACGGAGTTTCCGTGATGATTTTTTTTTACAGTGGGCGTGGGTTAGATCTACGCCAGAGCCAAAACGTACACAAATGAAACTCGGGCGAGACAGGTCTGGATGAAAATATGCACGACTACAATGCTTCCCCTGTGACCCCTTCTCCGCGGCCAGCACTCATGTAGCTCGTCATAAAGAAGCTTCAAGCTTTTGTGCGTTGGCCTACCCCAAAGCTATATTATACGTTGAAAGAAAAAAACCCACAGCAAACCAAACCTATGATTGGCCCACATAAACAGGCAGGACAAACTGGTGTAGCCTTGTTGTTTCTCTGGCATATGTTAGGTGTTTACCTTTTTTCTTATTTCAGCAAATTGAAGAGGGAACCGTAGTTTGAAAACTGCCAGGGAAAGAAAAAGAGCAATGTTTAAGTTTTCAGAGGTCCATTTATTTAAGCACAAAATCCTAAAATGATCTCACGACCCCCCAAGAATGGTATCGCGACCCCTGGACCAACAGGTTGAGAACCACTGGCGTAGAGGGACGGATGAATCAGTAATGAAGGAAGCTGGTAGACAGTGATTTCTGTGCAATGGATGAGTTCTAATTTAAGTACCGGTTTTATGGTTTGAAATGTGACTCGTGGATGTTTAACCAGTACGAATTTGATGGTATCCCAAGTTCTAGATCCAATTGATTCTCCTTGATTGACGTCATCAAATACAGCAGCAGTTTTCATCATCATCATCATCATCATCATCATCATCATCATCATCATCATCAAAAGCAGCAACAACAACAAATCTATTTTTTTAAAACACGACAATGTAAATTTTTAAAACACGACAATGTAAAGCGTACATGATTGACTTTATTTGACACTTCAGGACATGTAGGAACACATAATGATAATAATAATTAATAATAATAATAATAATAATAATAATAATAATAATAATAATAATAATAATGATAATAATAATAATAAATAGCATTTGTATAGCGCATATCCCCACTCAACAGCAGGCTTTATGCGCTTTACACTATAATATTACCCCAGCAGACCATAGAACACTCCGAAACATTCTCAGCTTTTCGGGAAGCATACAGTGCAAGCAGCTGATTAAGCGCTCAAACACTAACAAACAGACAAGATCTTTCGCTGTCTATAGCCGGGTACCCAATCCTATCTGGGTGAAGTGAGGAAAATTCGTGTAAAGTGCCTTTCCCAAAGACACAACGTCGGGCCCCTGACGGGATTCTAACCCACGACCTTACGGTTGCGATTCCGAGAGCCTAACCACTAGGCCACCGACGCTACATGGAAACTACAAAATCATTTTGTTTTGTGTTTTGTTCTTATGTTTATTATTTTTTACTTGGTAAGGGCCAGCCATGGAAAGGACAGTTCTCTTTGTTTTATATGTTTATAAGTCGCAAAAGTCTTTAATAGAAATGGAAATAGACTATATCGTGAAACCTTTTCTAACGTTTAATGTGTCTACGAAACTGTGACAATGATTAGTGGAGGACAATGGTGAGTTGTTGAAACTCACGTGTTAAAAAACAACAGAACTTTGAGAATTTAGGTACACTGTCTTATCATAAAGTCATAGTATAGTATACCAGCAGAACTACAACTTGCTATCTCCAAAATATCAGAACAAATTAAAACGACTGGTAGGTCTGCTTCGGATAACCATTATCGAATAACAAAGCAGGCAAACATGAATTTCTTATGACCATTATTCATTATAATATATTATTCATTATTTATTATCATTGTGATCTCATGCTGTAATTTTTTTAAACTGAAGACATTAATGTGCGAGCTCAAATAAGAATCAACAAATTAATGCATAGTACTGATTCGTACAAGAAGGGTGTAAATAATCATTGTAATTGGAAACCTAAAATCACGCAATGTAAATCAGAGGAAAATGCTAAAATATAAGGAGAAAAAGAAGGGGATTGGGGTGGGAAGCAGAGAGGGGTGGGGTACTGGTAACACAAGGAAGATGTACTAGAAGAAGGCTTTTTATTGATAAAGCAAAATCTATACTGAAGTGTAAGGTGGGTAAATTTTGAGTACAATCAACTGCAAAGCGTCTATATAATCAAATAATCACTGCTGCCCTTCCTAATTTTGAAACATTGTCGCAGTCAAATTCAATCATAAACGTAAACCTCATAAATCAAAAGTAAAAAAACGTTTATAAACACCAATGAACATAATAATATGCCTAACATTCAAAACGGGTTCATTGCCACAGAAATAGCTTGTTCACCCCTTTCGGGCCACTCCACAAGCAGCCCCAAGCTTTGATTAAGTAAGCAAACTACATGATGTATTACACTGGTCGAGTCTTACCTCACAAATGTGAGGGGAACTAACTCTTAATAATTTCTTGACAGCTGTGAGTGCTTTTTTTTTCCTCAACTTTTTTACCGTCCTATAATCAGATCGTGACCTCGATTATGACACGGGCTCCAGGCCGCGAAAAGCTAGATAAAAGCAGCCAAATTTGAAATTTAAAAATTGATAATTGTCATGTTCTACCAAAGAGTTTAGATTCACTGGTATTACATGTAATACTGACTTCTCTGCTTCTTTGCTTTGTGTTTGTGTATTCACATCTAAAGTAAAGTAAAATGTTAGATGGAATAAATACTTCATGAGATACTTCCCCAATTATTTTGGCGGTTGAACATACAATATGAATTCAGATTTTGTTTTCATTCACAACTCGGTGTCGCCGCCTCGAGTAAGATTCTTGTGTGATATCTCCAGGCTCTATCTAGTCCCGTCTCACTTTGAGTACCGTGTCAAACAAGTCAGCCTTCACCCCTGAGTACAATGCATAGCTCAAAATGCTGTAAAATTACTTTGGTGCATATTTTTAGAAGCGTGATATCCACTCCCGTCTATTAGGATGCCGCGTACAATTGCAAGGTTATTTGACACATTTTACCGAAATACGAACGCACAGGAAACAGGGGACAGCAACAAAATATCTTTCAACCCCTGCCGTGTGCAAGACTTGCTGCAGGTTATGTAACAGTGGTGAAGTCCTACATGAGGCAACACCGTATATATTTATTGCTTCTATTTCTTTTGTGATATAATAATAATTATTATTATTATTATGGTAATGATGATGAAAAGAATGATAACAATGACAAAAATAATAACATTAATACTACTACTACTAATAATAATAATACTAATAATAATAATAATAATAATAATAATAATAATAATAATGACAATAATAATGACAATAATAATGATAATAATGAATAATTATATTTATATCGCCCCGCAATAACGCTCTACAACTTACTTTATGCGCTTTACACAACTATTATTACCACAGCAGATCATAGAACACTCAGAAATATTTTCGGCTTCCCGGGAAGCATACAGTGGAAGCTGCAGATTGCACGCAGTGAAACACTAACAAAATGACAAGATCTTTCGTAGTCTATAGCCGGGGATACCCATTTCCACCTCAGTGACGTGAGGAAAATTCGTGCAAAGTGCTTTTCCCAAGGATATAACTACGCACCCCCCACAGGATTCGAACCCACAGCCGTACGGCTGCGAATCTGAGAGCCTAACCATTGGACCACTGGCGATATACTGCACTCCTAATTCTTGTCACGAGGCCAAACTTTGAAAGAGCTGTCAGAGTAAGAAACCACGCAAAAATAAGGCAAAGGAGACACGGCCACTCATGGACATGTATTGCTTTCAAATGAATATAAAATTGTATTATGATATTTTGAAATAGACAGTAAAAATGAGCGGTTACAAACAGTACGCGAAACTTGAACTTGACAGCACATGTGCATATTACTATTTTGTTTAGGAAGCACTGGTTTTGTGTAGAGCACGTACCCTTTGGGCATGATTTGTGTTACATTTTGGACATAACCATCTGTCATTTCATCCTAAAAGTCACAGAGAGAGGCAAACAAATCGTCTAAACTGGTACAAAGCAAAGTCGCGTTTTGTCAGCTGCTGTTTGATGGGGCTCTACATGTCTGCAGAATATGACTGTATGCAGTTGCGAGAGCCGTAAAACTCTCACTAAACTAAACTAAAAATTACCTGGGCTATTCACTGATGACCACTCAGATGTTGGTACGAGGTGCTCTTGTCAAGTCATGTATAAAGATGTCTACTTGAATAACACATTGAAGAAAATAAGGACGTGACGTTCCAGCACTTGCGCGAAGTAATGATCTAAACAAAGTACAAAGCCATCCTTTGATTCCCACAAGTGGGGTTTATTCACTTCAACCAGACCACCCCACACCTGGGCAATTTCGTGGCGTTTGCTCTTCAGTGTAAGGTGACCATAATATCCAAAATTTAACTAGCACAGTCCATGCTAAAAAAAAAGATGGTGCTCTACACAAAAACAAACGACCGTAAACAAATTTCTAAAGTGCACATTTAACGTTAAGTCCAAGTTTTGTGTGGTTTTGTGGCTGCTCTGTTTTCCAGTTTCCCTGAAAATATAGTGATTAAATTTTGTTCATTGTAGAGGCAAACATATTCTCCATTCATCAGATATGCAATCCATGTCTATTCCAACAATGCATATACGCTCCAATACAAGCGCAAACACCTTTACTCTTCTCTGATTTCACACAATTTTGTTAAGTATGATTTTTAAAGCTACTTTTGAGTGACTATATCCCGGACGATTCTTATCGTAAAGGAAATATAAATTTATCAGATAATGCAGAATTTACCTAGCTTTAAATTGGTATGCTGCATGCGTGGAAAGTACAAGGCTTTAGTACGATGATTTGGTGGATACGTTTTCAAGATTTTCTTCTAAGCTACTACAATATATATATATATATATATATATATATATATATATATATATATATATATATATATATATATATATTTATATTTATATACATATGTGTGTGTGTTCGTGTGTGTGTGTGTGTTGGTGTGTGTGTATACATATACAACATATGCATATGCATAATATACTTTCTTCCCTGCACTAAATGAGAATTATTGTATCAATGTTCTTATATTACATATTGTAAAAAAAATATAATAATTTTTTTAAAAATTTTAAAAATATTTTAAAAATAAATAAATAAATGTTTTAAAAAATATTTTTTTTAATTTAAAAAATATATATATATATTATATATATCACTAGACTAGACTAAATAAAACACAACTGCGTAACCTCACTCAGTAATAGGAAGATCAGTCGCTTCGGCGCTGGGTTTTTTTTCTTTTGCTGTACTGTAAAGTCCTAGAGATACACAATCATATACAGTAAAGTTGTTGTTGTTCACTTTTTTTCTAGCGGGGCCTCTTGATCCACCATCAGGACATCCTACTTTTTAAAAGAATGTCCCAAGCAATTAAAACACGAGTCAGAAAAAAAACCTACCGGTTTATCAGCTTGTGTAAGTTTGTTTTGTTTGGGACTCACAACACACTGCGACAGACAACTTATAGAACTAGTACGGTAAAAAAAAATTGGTGGCACAATTTATTGTCAAATATCTCCTCCACCATCGAACATTAACTCTCCAACTCTCGCATATTAACCAGTATCAATTTGTCTTAACAGATCAATATTTTTGTAAACACCGTTAGCTCTATTCTAGGTTTTTTTAAAACCCAGTAGGTGGTTTCTACAGATTTTAAAAGGTTTACAGCAGGGACAATATCGCTTTTAAAATCAAGTCGTAATTTTTTTCTAATAGCGAGACTATGTTTACGGAACACATGTTCTGAGAACTTTTAGTGCAAAAAAAAAAGAGTTCACTATCAAATCAATTTCATGTTTATAATGTTTCCAATAAAAAGTGACACTGGTGAACTGTGAAGTAGATCTAGGCCATATGCGTATCCAAATGTGTATGAGGAGCGGGAAGTGCTGTGAACAATTCCGTTTTCCGTGTGACGGAGATTTATAGTATTTTATATAAATTTATGAAGAATAGTTCTTAAATTTAGCCTCAATCGTTGTGGGAAAATGTGATTCAGCTGAGACAAATTGATACAAAACACTGAGCAAAGTGTGGGTGGCCTTAACTCACCCGTTACAAAGATATTTGAGGACACGTTGCGCCACGAAATTTTGACCGCACTGGAGGAATTCTGTCTCTGCTTTCTGTTCAAGCAAACGTTTTCTCCTTGATTATCCAAACAATAGGGGTTACGATGGAGCGGAGAAAAAAAATCCACAAAACTAATTGTGACAATATTGTTTGAGGAATTGGATCTAGAGAAGCATGGTCCTCGTTCAAGTTGTAGCCAAGTTGGAAGAGGGCAAACGGCAATGACAAAACAGCGTATAGAACAGCAACTAGGACCAGGGTACTTTGCTCATTCCTGACTGCGGCCAACAGTTGTTGATCTGAGGGTGGCTGTGTCGAGCTCACTGGAGCTTGGATCACAGTTTGTGTAGGGAGCATCGGTTGTGGGGGGTTGGCGGGTTGTTTGAGACCAGGGTCTTGTGGACCACTTACGTAAGCAGGTGGCTGAGAGGCAGGGTAGTATGGCTGTTGTGGGTACACTTGAGCGTAATGTGTCGTGACGTCCTGACTAAGCATGAAACTTTCAAGTTGGGGGGTGTCGTAATACTCAGATATGGCATCGGGTGTCCTGCTGCTGGTTATGAGAGCGATGATGACAGCCATGATCGCTGGTAAAACAATAGCAACGACATAGCCAGCCCTTAACAGGTCCTGTGACTCGAGCATGCAGGACCAACAATCATGAATGCCAGCTAAAGATAAAGGAAATATCAGGATGGCTCCAATAACCCAAGGCACCCCCGCCATTAATATGGACGCTGCGTCAGGACTGGAAAACAAAGAACGAAGTTTTTTCCGGAAACACAGTTCGCTACAGAGAATGATTATACTAACTCCATACACAAACGGGAGAAAAGCAGAAAAATATGTGCTTGCAATTTGAATTCCGTAACAACAGATTTTGTAGCCACTTTCAAAATACCCACGAGCTATGACAACCAAGGGAAACAAAGCTAGTACAATGTCGCCCACTGCGAGGGTCATAACTAGGAATTTACGTTGACTCTTGAGTAACCGCCCTTTGCAGAGAAACTTGAAGAGCAGAAACATATTGACAACAAGAATTCCTAAAATAAAGATAACCACCAAAGCTTTGTTGGCCTCTAACAGAGCTTCTTTGTCGACCTGTGCCGCCACGGTGGTCACTATGTAGTGAGACCTTTCTGTTTTAGAATATCTTGTTGGCAGCTTGTGTAGACAATTTCGATGGGGAATAATGGTAACCAAATCGTATTCAATCCTCAGTCAAAAGATGCCATGAAGATGTTCACATTATGTCCTACGGTTTTGAGGCAGGTATCGGGGAATCTGCGAGTCTGTGGATTAAGTAGTTAGAAAAGTGTTTTTAAAAGTATATTTGGCGTTTCGTTCGAAGCATGAAAATGTTATGCACGTATTATATCTATTTTTTCCTTATTGCCCTTTCTATTCTAATTCTGTAGTTTAATTTTAAAAGACAGCGTATCCAATTTTGGACGAAACGGATTTATCGATTCCTGATAGTGAAAAATACATGCCTTACTCTGGTATCTATATCTTAATAAATGAGGTGGGGGATGTGTTTTGAATATATTCAAGGAGACTGACAATTTTACGAAACTGGATGTATTGTCTTTTAAAGAAAAAAAACCTCCAGTTTTGAGGTCAGTGTTAATACGTACGTGCTCTTTAACATGCCAGCCCACTTTGACGGGTGTGTGTGTGGGGGGGGGGGGGTGTCAATAAAAACCGGTCTACTATATTCCGGGCAACACCAAATGGACAACTTGTCGACCTCATTGCACCGAATCTAAGTGGCGAATATCTTTTTGCATGAGCCTCTGAATTCTGAAAGACCTGAAAAAATCTCGATTTTCGTGCATGGCAACATATATAAAAAGGTGCTGTCTATATAATCATTTGTAGTTAATTCCCCATTAAACTCAATGCTGCGCACTTTTTATAGCAAGCGCGGAAAATGCTAAAATCATAACAATACAGGGTGTCGTTGCAGGGGTTCAGCCAAAAATTTCAGGGGGGGGGGGAGATACAGTTTGGTTTAACTCAAAACCGAGGAACAACAGAGAGCTAAATTTGAAGCACAGACATGTCACTGGGCACCCCCCGAGGACCCCCTCCCCCCCCCCCAAAACCCCCTGGGGGGCCAAGGGAGGATCCCCCCCCCTCCCCTCCCTACACATACATTTTCGAA
Source organism: Aplysia californica (assembly GCF_000002075.1). Classification (NCBI taxonomy): domain Eukaryota; kingdom Metazoa; phylum Mollusca; class Gastropoda; order Aplysiida; family Aplysiidae; genus Aplysia; species Aplysia californica. Next base: position 742,000 of record NW_004797653.1, read on the forward strand.
CCACCTAAATATGAAAGTAGTATTTATTGTAAGTTTTATGCGTCTTTATTATTTTTATTATCATCATTATTATTATTATTAGTAGTAGTAGTAGTAGTAGTAGTAGTAGTAGTAGTAGTAGTAGTAGTAGTAGTAGTAGTAGTAGTAGTAGTAGTAGTAGTAGTAGTAGTAGTATCATTTCTGACAAGTCCATATTATCTCAATTGTTAATAGTTCTGTAGTTTTAAGGCAATGTTTCTTCTTTTGTTTGTAATTTAAGTATTCTAGCCATTGTGATATATAAAAAAAGTGACAGCAAATTGAAACGCATGCGATCTCAAAGACTGTGAAGAAAGAAATTTTATTCTTTGTATTATATCACAATCACTAATTAGTCAACCCACTGTTACCCATTAACCTCTGGACTGAAAACAACCCAGTCTTACGGCACATGCAGTAGGTTCAATAAGAAAAAGAAAGACAATAGATTTGAACAAACAAAACAAAAACCCTCACGTTCTTGTTCTAATAAAAAAAATATCCCTGAGCAGACTCTATGATAAAATTTTAGTACTAATGATTATAAAGAAAACACCTCTTTATATTTGTCGTATAGGCACAAAAATCGAGCTTTTTTAGTTGTTGTTGTTTGTTTTTTATTCAGAGGCACATGCAAAAAACCAAGGCAATTCGCCTCTCAGTTTCTGTGTAATGAGGTCTACAATTTGCCCATTTGGTGTTGTCCCGACTATAATTTCAGGCGCATAATGCTCTAAACAAGGTCAAGGCCCCTGCTCAGTTGTTAAGTAAATACTCCTAAATCCGCACAGGCGGCCCACTTGCATTGACCTGCTCTACTTTGACACCCAACAATCAAGATTCCCACGTGCTAAATGGGTACACGCAGTCTCCAGATTTTTATTCCTGTTTCGAGAGGACAAGATCCACGACTCAATCCCCGCCTGTGGTCATTGTGGAGCAACGAAGAGAGAGAAAATCCCAGCTATCCTTCAACTTGAATTCTGGAACCCAACATTATAACAGATACATACTAATTTTAGCGTAAGTAAAGATAGCATCTTAGAGGAGTAGGAACTAAATCCATGACAAATAACTAGAAGTTGTAAACGGGATTTGAACAGTATGGAATGGATAACAAACAATAAAGTCTACTTATGTGTGGGTGGGGTGGGGGGGGGGTACACTCGTATTTATGAGGTAAATATACTCCAACTTGGGAGACGGGGTGTCAAATAACATGAGCCAAAAGTAAAATACTGTGGCATAGACAGAACTTAAATCGTACACAGATTAATCATGTTGTTTTTGTTTTTAAAAATTACAGATCTTAAAACTTTAAAAATATTTTGATCTCCATAATTTTTTTCTTCGATGGCTTCTTAGAAAGAAAAACCAAAGATCAAAATCGTTGCTTTTAGACCGGCCACCAACCAGATATATTATCTCAGTGTTTGGTTGAAATCGATGAATATGTGATCAATTTTAAAAGCTGACATATATACATGGACTAAAATCCTGTCAGGCTAATTGAGAATATTTGGACTGCAGAAGAATTTCCTCATAACTGGAAAGAAGGCCACCTTATTAAGTTTCAGAAGAAGGGTGATCTAAGGTATTTAGAGAATTACTAGTAAAAGGCAAAAACACTTCTATCAACACCAGACAAATACTCAACAGGATTCCTTTGGATGACAGGAGAGAAATTGTGTAGGTACACCTAAAACCGGTCATATATCGACCACACTGCGACCTTAAGAGCAACCTCTGAAATGGAACACACCCTTGCTGGTCAATTTTGTTGACCTTATAAAGCATTTTAGACCAGTTTCAAATCTTTCTTTCCTTTCCAAAATTCTGGAAAAAGTATCTAATAGACTGTTACATCATATTAAAGCAAATAATCTTAGCGAAGTCTATCAGTCAGCATATAAGGCACACCATAGTACCGAGACAGCGTTACTTAGGGTCTGTACTGATATTTTAAAATATATTGATGGAAAAAAGGTATGTCTTCTTACTCTTTTGGACCTTTCGGCTGCATTCGATACCATTGATCATGACATTTTACTCGAGAGATTAAATACTACTTTTGGCATAAAGGGTACTGTCCTGCGATGGTTTGAGTCATATTTTAAGGATCGAACACAAGCAGTTGTGGTTGGAAACACGTGTTCTAATAATGTTTTGCTTAGATGTGGTGTTCCTCAGGGGTCTGTTCTTGGACCTGTCTTGTTTACAATGTATACACAACCTATTGCTGATATTTTAAGACAATATGGCATGAATTACCATCTTTATGCTGATGACACTCAAATTTATAAGTCTATTGATTTCGATCAAATACCACTTTAAGTCGACTCTACTGAACAATGTACTAGAGATTTAAAAATATGGATGGCCAGCAATAAATTGAAACTAAATGATGACAAGACGGAAATAATGTTGAGTGGAAATACAAAAGCCATTAAAAATCTCCCAGAGCTACAAATTGATATTAATAACCATACCATTCGTTCAAAAAGAAGTCTTAAAAATCTAGGGGTTCAGTTGGATTATGATATGTCTATGTCCTCCCAAATAAGCCAGCTCAGCAAAAGTATTTACTTTCAGCTTAATAAAATTGGCAGTGTAAGAAATTATATAACTAAAGCAGCAGACACTTGTAACAACACTCATTTTATCAAAGTTAGATTACTGTAATGTTATTTTGTCCGGTTTGATATCCCAAAAACTATCAAAGTTACAAGTACTCCAAAATCAAGCAACAAAATTGATAATGAAACAAAGGAAATCAGCCCACGTAACACCAATTCTGAAAGAACTACACTGGCTGCCAATAAAAGAAAGGATTAAATACAAAACTGCTGTTCTCTGTTTTAAATGTATAAATGATAGTGCACCTTTTTATCTTAAAACATTCCTGGAATTATATAATCCACCTAGAGCCCTTAGATCAGCCTCTGACAATCTAATTCTTAAAACTCCAAAACAAAATTACAAAACATACGGCGAGCGTTCCTTTTTGTTCTTTGGTCCCCAGGTATGGAACGGACTCCCATATAAAATAAGATCTGCCCCAACAATTTCCATTTTCAAAAATCAGCTGAAGCATTTTTTATTCACAAAAGCATACCTGTCATAATGATGTACTGCGATATATATGTATGTGTATGCCAGACTGTGAGACTGAAGAAATAGCGAGTGAGAATGAGAGAGAGAAAAAGAGAGAGATAGAGAGAGAAAAGAGAGAGAAAAGAGAGAGAGAGATAGCGAGAGAGGGAGAGAGAAAGAGAGAGAGAGAGAGAGAGGGAGAGGGAGAGAGAGAGGGAGAGAGAGAGACAGACAGAGAGAGAGAGAGAGAGAGAGAGAGAGAGAGAGAGAGAGAGAGAGAGAGAGGGAGAGGGAGAACGGAAATGTTTTTCTATCTGTATAGAATTAATGTTTTAATGAATGTTTCTAGTTACTCACGTTTCAACTTTATTTTGACTGTTCGTGAATTTTTATTGCGTTGTATATTTTTAGTGAACACATTTTCAACCTCACTGCGAGACTGTTTTTCTGGTATAAAATTTTACACATATGCATTTATATTATATGTATAATACTTTGTTTTACGTACACCTTTGTGTCGATTAATTTTTAAGATGTGATGTCTTTTTCATTGTAATGCGCATTGAGCATCTTTTAGGAAATGGAAATGAGCAGTATAAATGCTATTTATTATTATTATTATTATTATTATTATTATTATTATTATTATTATTATTATTATTATTATTCGACAGTTTTGATCACATAACACTATGGAAAGTAGGCCTACTGTGATATTATTAAATACCATTCAAACTGGTGTGGTTGATACAGAATTACTAGGAGGGATAGATATAATAATATGCAGTGTCATCCAGAGCGAACTGTTCACAAATCATTTGCCCTTTAAGATAATCAATTCTGAAACTCCACAAAAAAGACGTCGACCACGAATTAACGCTAAAGAATAGAAAGGATCAGCTAAATATAATTACCGGTACTTTATCAAATTTCAGACTGTGTGTGACATTGGACTATGCTTAATTGAGTAAGGCATTTAAACCAATTCACAGTATCAGGAAAACATGTTTTAATAGACACAGAAAAAAACTCAAAAAGAACCTCTAATAGCCTAAGAGCAAAATAGAAAAATGAAATAAGTAAAATCAGGATCAATCCTCACCTACGATAAAGGTCGTTCACTTGTCCACATGAAAGATACCGCCACGACTCTGTCGCTTTATATTCCTTGGATTCCCGAATGGGAGGAGTGGCCAGCATGGGTTCTGAATCACGACTATCTCGATACAACTGTGTACATCGTCACCCGATACCGATCGTCTCGTTCGCGATCTTTCAACCTGCGATTATGATAGAGCAGACCACATGTGGTTTCTGCATAGGGTTTCTGACCTCATGGTCTTCGTAGCTCAAAACGGCCAAAAATGGCAGATAGAAATTTGTAATTTTAAGGTATCGACCAATTCTTTGCCAGAGGCTCGCTTGACTTGAGTTCTGGACTTAAACGAAGGTGCCGCGATGCATCACAACTTTCAACTTTATTACGTATCCGGCTCCTCTTCTCCGCAGTTTGGCAACAGAACGATGGATGAGTTTACTGCTTTGTTTACAATATAGCGCCAAATCAAACCCATAATATAGTGTTTTGGTCCCTGGAAGTTCTCTCTCACTAAAATGTCTCCTGTATAATGACAGCGACATGTATGTTAGTTTTGTTTTGATGCATGTGTCATCAATGTATGGAAGTCTGTCTTTCAGCACTGGTTGTCTGCATAATATGCGGATAATGGACCCCCCCCCCCCCCCCCCCGGGCAGTGCCACTGACTGAAGTGTCTTTAGGCCATTCCCATAGGGGAGACATTAACTTGTTCTTACGCACAGTAGAATTGTGAATGGGCTGATTCAACAATGTCATGCTCATACCTGTGCCTTGAACTGCAACAGAGAACTGCTGCTTATTTTCTGATCCTTACTATCGTCATTTTCCTCTACTTCTTGTGTATGTTTGTCACACTGTTGTGACCCGCTATTTCCGGGGTGCCTTGACAGTCGAAGCCGACTTTGTTCTGTTGAAGCTAGAGAGGTGAGCAGAGTAATCCTGATTCCCTGTAAAGTGACCGTATGCAGTTGCGAGCGCCGTAAAACCTCTACTAAAGCAAAACAAACAAGAATAATGGGTGTGAACGTCCCTAAATGCGTTGTTTAATTGATAAAATATGTACGTTCTGGTGGTGGGTTTCTCTAGTAGTGCAGGGCAGTGAGGTCTTTGCATCGGTAAACATGATTTATGATACACGTGTGGCAGTAGTTGCCAAAAAAAGAGACTGATACGCTTGTAGTGTGATATTGTGAGAGTCAAGTATGCTGTCTAAATGAGAACGGATAGGGCCTGTCCTAGGGCTGTCGGCAGTGCTGGATTAACCATTAGGCAAATAAGGCAATTGCCTTGGGGCCACTCAAAAAATAGGCCACAAACGGGGGAGAGACAGGGTACAACAAGGCCACATTTTTTCGGTTTTTTTCCACGTTTTCATCAGGCCGCAGCAAGGCCAGTCAGCAAGGCCACAACTAGAATAGCCCTAGGCTAGCCTAGCCCTAGCCAGAGTCCGACTGAGTTTTTAGTTCCAGGCCAAGTTCAGAAAGTGCTGTGACATTTTGTTTGGCCTCTCTCTAGGCCACATTTTGTTTCTAAAATAAAATTGAATCATTAGCAGTGGGTTCCAAATCAAACACATTTGGCCTCTAAAGTCACCAGATACCTGGCAACCCAGATAACAGTTCCAAAGTTGTGGCCCTGCTGGAGTCAAAAGCCTGCGAATGCTACATTTCTAGCCTAATTTCTGCCAAATTCGACAGTTTTCTAAGTGCACATGAGGTGAAAGGTGAACTGTGCTTACAAAACCCCCGATATATAAAAAATCAAGGTGCTATCTGTATAATAATTCAGACATCTATTATTAGGCATAGACGTTTTAAGCAAGGGAAGGGACAGGAAGGGATGCCAACATTATACGTATAAAAAGTTATTTTTTGTACTATTTTTTGTTTTTTTAGCTAATTGAAACATTACAAAATTAGTGTCCAGATTCCAAATGAATAATATAAAACGTAGAATAGACCTAGTTCTAGATACATCTAGTCTAAGTCTAGTAGCGCAGTGTTTATTTATTTTTTAATGGCATCCCCTCTTTTAGGCCTAAACCCTATCACCTCCACAACTCCACCTCCCCGGAACTCGGGACTCAACAGTTACTTGTGAGGTTGACCTAAAGATCCTACTGTTAGTACAGTTAGCTTTTGAAGCAATCCACGAAATTGGACCATCCTAGATCACAGAACTCATAAATGTGAAAGCATCTTTCAGAAACACAAGACAGGGTAAACACCCAAGACTGTCAACTAGAAATGCCAGAACAAAAATCGGAAATCGGGCTTTCAGTGTTTCAGCCCCATCTTTATGGAACGCACTGCCAGCAGCAATAGGAAATGTTGAGACAAGACATCTCTGTTCCAGAAAATATTCAATTGATCAAATTGTAGCGCCTCAGAGCAGATTTTCTGGAGTGGGAGCTTTATAAATGCCTTGTGAGTTATGATTTATGACTTACATATTGCTAGCCTAAGCAACAGAGGGCCAAATAGTTATTTTCAATACTAATGCTGTCATATGTCGGTAAAACTAGATGTTAAATTACGCGAATAAATTTTTCTTCATACTAACAGGAAAATGAAGAAACCCAACGGGAAAGTGAGAGTTGGTGGGATTGGGGGCAGGGGAGGGGGGGGGAGACAGGAAAGTTTGTGTGTATGTGTGGGAGAAGGTCTTTTAAACTGCAGCTTTGGCTGCAACTAGATATATTTTATTTTGACAGTGGCTATGCAGTATGACTGCATTCTGATCTCAGTCAGTAGTAGTACACGAACTAGTACTTTACTTATAATATACAATATTGAGGATGCTGATAGAGAACAGAATCGACATAATATAATCCAAACCATTGCAGCAGCAGCAAAAAACAAAACAAAACAACAACAAGAACAAAAGCAGCAGCAGCATCACCACCACCACTACCACAACATAGGCCCTACCACGTTACTTCATAATGTACTTTTCTTGTGCATGCTTATCCTCAGTGTCTGCTAGGATTAGTATCTTGAAATG
>NW_004797654.1:0-930 GCF_000002075.1 Aplysia californica
GCTCATATGACCTTATGCAGTTGCGAGCGCCGTAAAACCCTATACTAAAACAAAACAAAACTCCGGCTGGCGCTTAGGGAGCTCATATTATGAAAATGACAGAGGAAAAGCTGGTGATGTCACACTTTCCTACACACTGAAAAATTTAGATCCAGAATCATCCTGCTTCCTTCATGTGTATAATACCTATACGTTTTTTTAGTTCTACTGTTGAAATATTCATTGAGTGGTTATTTTAGATGTAATAGTTTTAATCTTTTCACATTGTAACTCGGCTTCACTGCGAGGATTTAAAGAAAAGGACTGTGGTTTGGTTATTACCAGATTTTCACCAGTAGTCTTCTTTTTATCTCAAAGCAGTTGTACGATGTAAGTATTCTACATCCCCGTCGATACTGTGTACAAAATGAAGATCCTTTAAGTGGCGGAATGCATTGACCCTGGCTGTTGTGGTATCTGTATTAAAAGAGACACACGTAAGCACAGGCATCAGTAACATATACAAGCAAATCATTTGTTGGTTTCTTTTTTAGTGAAAAAGAATGCACATCAATCCCTTTACAGCTGGAAAGGTGCTTTCGTTTGTTTGTTTCTTTGTTTGTTTGTTTGTTTGTTTGTTTGTTTGTTTGTTTGCTTACTTGTTTGTTTGTTTGAGTAAACCACGTGGCACAATGATGGTAATCTAGTGAACTGAAAAAGTAAGGCGGACAGAAAAAAACAACAACAGAGGGAAAATAAAGAAGTAGGAAAGAAGTGGTGTCCTCCAACCAACAGCGGGACGGTGCTTTCAGGCTGAAGACTATTGTAGCTTTGTGAGAGCGCCAAAGTAATAATCAGCACTGAGAACCCCAATTACAATAGTCCATGTAATAAAAACAGCAAGGGACAGTAATGCTGAATAAGGGAATAACCTTGAGGCTATGGAGAAAA
>NW_004797654.1:5060-7888 GCF_000002075.1 Aplysia californica
CTTCTCGGACAAGGGCCAAAAATCTCGGATGTCCCGTCTGCTAGATGCGCACGTTAAAGATCCCTTCGTGGTCAAAAATCGATAAGAGTAGGCTTCGGCCGTGACCCGTGCAAAATTCAAAATGTCCTGCTAACTGAAAATCTCGAATGTGTCCCGCGCGCTCATATGACCTGATGTTGGTGTGAACGCCGTAAAATACCTACCAAAAAAAAATAATTAATATATAAATTCCCTTACAATAATTTCTAGCACAAAAATGTTAGGTTTAGACGTGTACTATCGGCTTCCAAGTTCCTGTTCTGTTTTGTTTTGGTTTTTTTAGAGATCAGAAATCTTTTAAAAAGTCAAGTACATCTCTCTATTGGATGGTATCTTTTTCCCAGATAACAGTTGTCATGCAAACTCTAGCCACGTGTTTTCTCACAAGGATCATTCACACACACACACACACACACACACACACACACACACACACACACACACACACACACACACACACAAAGACTGAGAGAGAGAGAGAGAGAGAGAGAGAGAGAGAGAGAGAGAGAGAGAGAGAGACTGACGAGTGGTGCCACGCCGATTATTACCAGCTGTTCCAAATTGAGTAAAACCAAAATAACAAAAAGGAAAGACGACCAATAAAAGAAAGAAAAACAAATAGATGAATAAACGAAAGACAGAAAAAGAAAATAACAGCAATAAAAAACAAATGATTTAAGAACGTATTTTAAATAAATTTAGAAACAGACTGTTTTGATTATGTCAGTGTCGGTATTAAAACAATATTATTATACTAAAATGTCAATTCGGATTCGGACGCTTTAAAGGTTAATTTGAATCGTCCCTACAACATTTGGATTTGACCAAACACTACCAAGAAGGGACGTGGTGGTATTTATCCAGAAACCACCCATTCCCCAGAAATAAATAGCCCCCCCCCCCCCAACCATCTTTATAGTATTATATGACTGGGTGAATACGGTGTCTAACTAATGAGGCTTGGTTCGTTCAGGTTGTCATAATGTTGAGGTGTGTGGAAAAATTAAACAGACAGGCTGCAGGGGGCATTTTTGGCACCAGAGTAGAATATAATGAGGGATTTACGAAATGAAAGCGAGGTTGCGTGCTTTAGAGAGAGGGACAGGGTAGGGAGAAAAAGAATGGGTAATAAAAGAGGGGAATTGAGAGAGAGAGAGAGAGAGAGAGAGAGAGAGAGAAAGAGAGAAAGAGAGAGAGAAAGAAAGAGAGTGAGAGAGAGAGGGAGATATAGAAGGATCGAAGTGCCAAGGAACAGCTTCCACGTGAATGGCAGAGAAATAGAAAGGAAAGGGAACATGAGGGAGAGGGAGGGGGGGATAAATAACAAAATGTGAAAAAAGACAAGTAAGCATACAAATCAGACAGACGGACGCAGTTACCTTAAATGCTGTTATAAATGAGCAGTCTAGGCATGACAATATATTCCGAGACGAAACTGTTGGTTTTTTGTTGGTGTTTTTTGTTGTTGTATATATTAGATTTTTTTAAATGGAGAAGACACAACTTTGATCTACCCCTGACTTTCCTCACACACGCTTGTCAATATCATACCTCATTTATACCCAATTCATTTATGATAGCATTCGATTCCATTTATCTCAGTGTGGTAATAAACTCGTAATTTCTTTTAATATTAACAGACAGTGTTCATAGCAAACAGCTTATGAAAAAGTAAATTAGCTGCCATTCTCAGCATTTACCTTCTCTTTGCTCAACAATAAATACCCCCGAAAAGCAAACACCATTCTATAGCTCGTCATGGTATGTTTACTAGTAATGAAGCATCCCTCTTATCTTCCTGCCAATAGCAAGTGATCCTGTCCGAAGATAGAGAGATGGTTTTGGAAGATAAGAAGAGCAAACGATCAAATGCGATACGATTGAGTTGGTGGGCAGAGGTGGGGAAAAGAATAGACAGGGTAACAGCAACAGAGAGATGCTCTAGTTTCTTGTCCCATACTATGCTGAATTCGTGCTATCAAAGTCGTGCTTCTTTATCAATCGAGAAAAGATGTGTAAACACTGTAGTATTTTATTACAAACCTATTCAAAGGATCAGCATGCTTATATACCGTTAGTCACTTCTTCTATCATCTGGAGAAATTTAAGTGGTGATAATGATGGTGGTGGTGATGATGATGGTAACAATGATGATGATGGTGATGATGATGATGATTTGTTTGAGTAGGTGTTGTACGGCACTATTGGCTCAGTTTTGGTCAGATGAAGAGGAGGAGGAAAGGGGAGAGGAGGAGGAGGAGGAATAGCAGGGAGAGGAGGAGGAAGAGGAGGGAGAGGAGGAGGGAAGAGGAGGAGGGAAGAGGAGGAGGGAAGAGGAGGAGGGAAGAGGAGGAGGGAAGAGGAGGAGGAAAATTATGGGGAAGAGGAGCAGTGGAGAATAGAAGCATGTTTGCCTTTCAAATTAACTCTTTCTTTCGGTAAGGGAGTTTACTTCATACCATAATGATACAGAAAACGGGGCATTATCTTGAGATTGGAAATGAAGAGTAGAAGAACGGATACGACTTTTGAGATGAATATTATTTGGTGTTTTTGAATGACATCCGGCCTGAGTTAAATAATGGACCACATTTTTATAATCTGAATTAGTATTGGTTAAAAACAACAACAACCACAGCAACAGCAACAACAACAACAACAGCAATAACGACGACGACAACGACAACGTCAACAACAACAACAACAACAACAACAACAACAACAACAACAAAAATAACAATAACAACACTCACAACAACAACAAGAAAAACAACAACTACAATAACGCG
>NW_004797654.1:7988-12962 GCF_000002075.1 Aplysia californica
AGAGAGAGAGAGAGAGAGAGAGAGAGAGAGAGAGAGAGAGAATGCGTATTTTTCGATGAAATGCCCAATAATAAATAACCGAAGGAACAAACTTGAAAGAGTAAACTGCCTTAACCGTTTAACTGCCAGGCCCGAGAATTGAGTTATTGAGCAGGTCTGAGAGTTAATGTGCATTTCTGAGTTTCATAAATCCCAGATTATTAGAAATAAAAAATCAATGAAGGAATTTTTTTGGTTTTAAGTTAGTGGTTTTGTTGCGCCGTTGTCCCCTGTCAATCGTCAAAACTTTCGACCCTATAATACAAGAGACAATGAGCTGATCTCGTGGAGACCTTTGTGTTTACAAAACACTGCCCTCCCCTTCCCACTCTCAACGCCTTCTTTTTATTTTTGTCTCAGCGACTCGAAGTTGGTGGATTAGTTGAGGAAAAACTAATTACCTACCTTAAGCGATTTAAAAGAAAACATCTACTAGATTAGCTGATATAAAACCAGTAAGTGAAATGATGACCAGATGCTTACGTACTATTGCAAAGAATGTTTTCTCTCTACAAGAGCTTATCTTTATGTCACGCAGTACAGTCTATAGGAATTCAGCTTCTTAGATTTGGCATGGTGTACGCACATGAACACAACCAATATAATTAACAAATTTGTTCATTTCGAGAAAATTCGAGTCCCTGTGACTACATACTTTATATTGCACTCTGACATCAGAGGGCACTGTGACAGCTGCAGTGGTAGTACCACAGCCTGTGAAGTTATATCTGCGGCGCCGGTTCTGCTAACTGTGGGCAATATGGGTAGTCAGAGTTGGAATGGAGGTATAAAGGGCATAAGGATATAGGGAGGTTGGGGTAATAGGACAAGAGTGAGTTGGGATAGGATAGGAAGGGTATGGGGGTGGGATGGAGGGTTGGGTAGGGTATGAGGGGAGGGTATAAAGGGAGAGTATGGTATGAGGGTGGGCGGAGGGTATAGGATGGGAAATGGGTGAGGGGTTTGGGTGGAGTATGGAGAGGGATGAGAGGGTGTGGGGAGGGATTGAGTGTTGGGGAGGGTACGGGGATAGGGAATGAGGGAGGGATGAGGGTTGGGTAGGTATGATGGAAGGGCTTGAGGAGTTGGGGTTGACAATGACAATGACAATGACAATCTTTATTCATCTCGCAGGGAGAAATTTGTCTTGGTCGTTAACAATGGCAGTAGACGTTATAAATTGTCGTTGTGTAAAGTATGAGGGCTTATTTTTTAAGGGTAAGGGAATGTCGCCATCTTCCCCGTTCCTTCGCCTCTCTACAGACGCAAAAAGACATCAACCCACATAGAACCATAGTGCTTTTAGAATAAAAAATATTATATGAAACATATTCGCTTCTACTTTTAGTTCAACCAGAGAGCTCGAGACAGCCTCGACCCATGCAGAGATGAAACTTCTTTCTCCTGTGGGCTTCTCTACACTTCATTCTACATGGGTATTTTCCACCAGTCTATTTCCAGCCTTCTATTTACCTGAAGTGGCCGTGTATCTGGGCACAAGGATAACGGGATAAGAAGAAAGAATGGGGACATTTTAGCGGTATCTCCTGCGCTCGAAGAAAAAGTATAGTAAAGCTAGAGACCCAACAACCCATCCCACCTCGCTTCCTTTTTCCTCTAGCAGCTACATGTGCAGTGGGGTTTATTCTGTTTATATTTGAACGAGTGTATGTCGTTGGCTCAAAAACTGTTTTTGGTGTATTTAGAATTTGGAAGTGCAAAATGGCGTCATTTTGGAGTGTGAACCTAATGGTGTTTGCAATAAAGGAAAGCACAAATAAAAATCTTTTTTTTCTGTTTTTCTTTCTGTAGTTAATTTGTCTGCCTCTCCCCCTTCTCCCTCTGTCTCTACATTATTGTCTCTTTTTCTCCCTTTCTCCCTTTCTTTTTGTTTTTCTCTTTTCTCTCTCTTCTCTCTCCCTCTCTCCCTCTCTCTCTCTCTCTCTCTCTCTCTCTCTCTCTCTCTCTATGTCTGTCTCTCTCTCTCTCTCTCTCTCTCTCTCTCTGTCTGTCTGTCTCTCTCTTTTTTCTCGCTCTCTCTCTTTCTCTCGCTCTCTCTCTTTCTCTCTCTCTCTCTCTCTCTCTCTCTCTCTCTCTCTCTCTCTCTCTCTCTCTGTGTGTGTGTGTCCAGACACACTGAATAAAACACAACAATACTCTTCAAGAAAAACCTAACCTCTCAATATGCTGAACAAAACAACATTACACTCAATCATTGTCATCCGTGAACTCATACACCCTTATTTTCATTTGCTTTCTTTATCCTTTGCTATCCCCTAAAACTAATTAAAAGTTGTGGAAGAGTTGGTTGTTTAGAGAATAAGTTGGCTGTTAAAGGACGTTGGGAGGCTGCACGAAGAAGGAGAAGAAGCAAGTAGAAAATGAAAAATGAACACGAATCAATGAAAACGGAGATCTTTTTTTTAAAGGGATCTTTAACGTGCGCAACTTGCACACGGGACCTCCGAGATTTTTCGCCCTTGTCCGAGAAGGCTAGGTGTAGATCTTTCCTACCAGAAGATCTGGGGTGTGGCAGAAAGACAGCTGTAAGAAGGAGTCAAGGAGTAGCAGTAGAAAGGCTGCAGAAAGAGTCATGAGCCCAGAGGAGGGGTCAAATGAGGCGAGGGGTGGGGGCAGAAAGAGGAGACGAAAGCAGACGACAAAATATTGCTAGAGAGCAGGAAAGGAGGTGAAAGGGGACAATTTTAGAGAAGAAGATTTTTCGGTCGCTACCCGGATTCGAACCCGGGACCTTTGAATGAGAGGCCAACGCCTTAACCTCTAGGCCACGAGAGCCCTCCACGAACACCTTAAGATAAAAATGTTCATTGGCATGGTGTTGCAACGCTGTTTTTGATTCCCACCAAAGTCTGAGAAATACATTGTTCAATAGTGTAAACATTTTTTTTATTGATGTGTCAGTCCCCCATTTATATACTTACTAAGGCATTGAGATGTTGTATCTGTCTTTCTCTCTCTCTCTCTCTCTCTCTCTCTCTCTCTCTCTCTCTCTCTCTCTCTCTCTCTCTCTCTCTCTCTCTTCCACTCACTCACTCACACACACACACACACACACACACACACACACACACACACACACACACACATACACACACACAAACACACATACACACACACACGCAAACACGCAAACACGAACAAACGCGCGCCCACGAGCTCTGAAACATATTCATTTCGCTCGATCATTAAAAAAATGGACGCCCAATTCGGGTAATTCGCCTCTTGAGTAACCTGACAGATTTGAAAAGGAGCTTGAAACGTACTATACAATAGAGAATGTCAATGTTTAAATTGAATTTGTCTTAGTTTAATTTACGACACTTCCAGTGTTGCGTGATCTGAATAAAATGAACAAATAATTTGTAACACTTATAATTGATACAATTTGTATATCGTAAATACCCGATCAATTTCAAGCTTTAGGCGCTTAAAAATGTATGATATTATTACCTCGACAGACCTGATAGCAATATGAAACAATCTCAACTTCCTGAGAAGTATACGATGAAGACTGTTTAACAAAATATTACTGGACAAAAAAGATTAATAAATCTGACAAGATTAACTATAATTATTTTTAATATTTAAAATCAGGGTGTTAGAAAACATAAAGTCAGTATTTTGTTTGTATGTGTGTGAATGTTTGTTTCAAAATAACTGTTAACAACAGTATAACGTGCTTGTCACGTTAGTCGGCTAAGTCGGTAATGTGCAAAAAATATACTTTTATTAAATGATGCCAAAATTGGATTATTTATTTATTGATTGATTTATTGATTTATTTATTGATTTATTGATTATTTGATTAATGGTTGTTGTTTTTTTCATAATTATCATTAATACTGCCCTTAATCCATAATCGTGTTATCGATCAAAACAGACGGTAACATAAATGATGACACTATAAGAGGGGTGGGTGATGAGAAAGGGTGGGGGGAGGGGGGGAGGCAATTACAGCGAATTATAGGCGATTTCCAGGTTGAGAGCCATAGATATGGGGTACATAGAAGCGGAACCGATAAATTGGCAAAAATATATTATTAATCCGCATACAGGAAAAAGAGGCTAAAACAGCACCTGGACATGGATGGCTGGTGCCTCTATAAACAAATCATTGATGGTCAGGTCAGGCCATAGTGTACATAGTGCGTATAGTGTACATCTATGGGTCAGGCCAAAATTGGAAGAACGGCACATCATCGTTCTAATCTCGTAAATATCATTTAAATAATGTATTTTCCCGATACACCGCTGCTTCACGCCAGACAACAAAACGTAGCAGAAAAGCTACCACATAACAAATTTTGCTTTTATGTTACTGTTTGTTGAGTCCTTTACACAAATGAAATTTGTCTGTGAATTTCTGGAATTATAATTGAGCCACTTGTTGCTTTTGGTTTTAGCTGAGTCGAAAAGGACGTAAAAAACTATTATATTTTATAGGAATAAAGCAACAGTAAGTTATTCAAGAGTTTATTCATAATGTTTGACGCCAACGGAATTCTCATAATCTCATAAAAATGTCCTTCTGTTCTGCCTCTGTCTTTCTCTGTCTTTCTCTGTGTTTCTTTCTCATCCCTCTCTCTCTCGCGCTCTCTCTCTCTCTCACTCTCTTTCTCTCTCTCTCTATTTCTCTCTCTCTCTCTCTCTCTCTCTCTCTCTCTCTCTCTCTCTCTCTCTCTCTCTCTCCCTCTGTGTGTGTGTCTCTCTGTTTCTATGTCCGTCTGTTTGTCTGTCTGTCTGTCTGTCTGTTTGTCTGTCTGCATGTCTGTCTGTCTTTCTCTCTCTCGCTCTCTCTCGCTCTCACTTTCACTCTCTCTCTTTCTCTGTCCCTGCCTCTCTGTCTATCTCCACACTCTCTCTCTATTTCCCCACTCCCCCTTTCTCTTTCTCTCTCTCTTTGCCTCCTCTCTC
>NW_004797654.1:15358-17017 GCF_000002075.1 Aplysia californica
TCTCTCTCTCTCTCTCTCTCTCCCTCTCTCTCTCTCAGTGTGTAGTTGTGGCCTGTAGTACCGTGCCTTATCTCCCTCCCACTGTGGGGGTCCCGGGGTCAAGTCCCTGACAGACCGTCCACTGATGGGTTCCGAAAGTTGCTTCTTCCTTTTCTCACTCCCTCCCTCCTTCCCTCTCTCTTTCCCTCTCCCCTCCTTCCCTCTCTCACTCCCCCCTCTCGCCCTCCCTCACTCCCCCCTCTCCACATTTCTCTTTCTTTTATCACTTTCCCACCCATTCCCATCCTCTCTTTTGTCATGGTTCCCCCCACTCAACCCCCCCCTTCCTCCTTCCCTCACCTCCTTCCCCTCCAAGTGGAAGTACCACTAAGTGCTGAAACTACAAGACCTGTCATTTATCCTGGTCACCGATGGTCCTTTTAGGAAACCTATAGAAGGCTCTGGGCCATGGTCTCCATCCAAATCCCATCCCAGGGACTTGGCGTGTGGGCCTGCCTGAATAAAGTACGTTCTTAGAGATACAATCGGGTTCTTCTTGTATATCATAGAATGAAAGAAATTAGAGTGAAGAGAAAGGTGAAAGGAGAAAGAAAGAGAAAGGAAAAAAAGAGAGACAGAGAAAAAGGGAGAGATGAGAGAGAGAAAGAAAGAGAGAGAGAGAGAGAGAGAGAGAGAACGAGAGAGAGAGAAAGAGAGAGGAGAATATGGGGGTGAGGGGGGGATGGTAATCGGACGGATATTTTTTATTTCTCGAACGAAAGTACAAAAGAGGTAGTTATTTCCACAGGAAATAATGAAAGTGACAGTAAGAAGAAATATAATAATGACACTATAATAATGGTCATATTACCAAAAATGATAATGATATTAGTAATGACTATACCATGATGATATAAATAGCAACATTATTAAGACAGTATTGTTTGGAATAACTGACATAGGCTCATACATCCATGTAGATCTAGTTTCTGATCAAAGTTCAAATCCAATACAAATTAGAATGTATGTATTATACACTTCTGAGCTCGAAAGTGTAGCCATTACGAAAAAAAGAAAACATGTACCACTCTACTGTGTCCGAACATAAAACCAATACAAAATAGCCAACCATTCATTCAACATACTCTACTCTACTCGTAAATGTAACAAATACAAAGCAGAAAACCCCGGAACATACTCTACTCAACTCAAATATGTAACCAATGCAAATTAGATGACCATTCCGCTTACTCAGCTCTACCCGAACATGTAACCAATACAAAATAGAAAACATTCAATAATATATAATCTACTCCAACATATAACTAATACAAAACAGTCAACCATTCAACATACTCAACTCGAAAATGTAACAAATATATATATAAGAAATCAAACAACATCCTATCCTATTCTCGAAATTGTAACCTTCTCTGATAAAATAATATAACGCAACTTTTCTAATGCTATTATTGCTTTCCTAAAGCCTAGCTCATGTTGGCTTTTTAAAAAAGGCTTATTCAAGAGTTGTAATAGACTTTAAAGAGTTCGGTTTCGGGGACCAGATATAATACATGAAAACATGAAGAAGCTGCAAGAATTTGAGAAAGTGGAAAGCCCTTCTAACAAAGACGAGTGTTTCAAAATCGCTGGTTTGTATGTAAGAGAGATAGATAGATA
>NW_004797654.1:19445-21060 GCF_000002075.1 Aplysia californica
TTCGGCCGCCACCCGGACAAAATTCAAAATTTCCTACCAAATGAAAATGTTTAGTGTGTTCCCCACGCTCATACTAATTATTATGACCGTATGCAGTTGCGAGCCCCTGTTAAACACTTATTTTTTAAAAAGGAAGATAAAAAAAGGTACACATAGTTTGTATTTCTTTTAACCAGAAAGGTATGAAGAGAGTAGACGGGGTTTCCGACACTCCGATCTTTTTAAATAGTTTAAATGTAGCACTTCCTCTTTCATTTCCCGAGTTTTTGTTTGTTTTGGTTTTTGTTTAAAAGAAACGTGATATTTATACATGATATTTATACGTGATATTAAATGAGTAATACAATTGGTCGCTTTTAAGGACAAGAGTCAAACGTGGCCATTGCGTTACCTATAGGAGAAGTTTTGTTTCATGTGTGTGTAGCCTATATTAATTGTTTGGTAAGAGAAAACTCTCCTTGTCTTTTAAAGAAACTGAACAAGGGGCAAAAACTTTTCCTTCTATTTTCTCAAAACAGCATTTTTGGGGATAGCCCCCTTGGGCTTAAAAGCGACCATTTATCAGTACAAAATAACAGACAATAACACGGTGGACATCGTGAAAAAGATTAAAAAAAAGGTAGTTGAAACAAAATCAGCAATCCGTGCCTGCTTTTTTTTCTACTCTCGCTCTCTATTCTGTTGATCTTACACCTTCAACACACACGTGACTTTTGCTTTCAATTTCAAAATATTTCAATGCCTTTTCCGTTTTTCGCCTCATTGTCATCCCCCTCTCTCTCTTTCTCTCTCTCTCTTTCTCTCTCTCTCTCTCTCTCTCACTGTCTCTCTCTCTCACACACAAACACACACACACACACACACACACACACACACACACACACAGAGAGAGAGAGAAACACACACACACACACACACACACACACACACACATACACACACACACAGGCACTCGCACTCACACTCACTAACCAACACACGTACCTTTCAAAACATGCCTTGACGAATGCTCCTTGGAATGCATTTTTTTTTCCATAAAAGCAACGTTTTCTAGAAATAAACCACATCTACTGCTATTATAATTCAAGCAATGAATCGTAGATCTTAACGTTCAACAAACGTTATCAAAGGTTTTACATATTCTAACTGATCATTAACCCCTAACTTAAAAAAAAGAACTAAACAACAACAACCCAAAAAAAAAAACCATTCGCTCCATTTGGCGTATGCGCATTCTCTTTTGAAAACTGCCTTTTGTTTTCAAATTTTAATTCGTAAAAATGCGCCGACTTCGTTCGTTGGGATCAGTATTATGCTCGTCAGGAAAAACCCAAAAGGCTTACAGACCACATGGAATAAAAGCTTATAAATAACACGGAGAAATGCTTACAAATCACAGGGAGAAATGCTTTCAAATGTTGAATCAGGCTCAAAGGGACAGTTGGTGCAAAGGTAAACAACACGGTTTTCTGTGGGTAATGTTAATTATGTCATACATGTGCTGAGACCGAGTCTTAAACAAGATAGAGAGACAAAGAGAAGACAAAGGAGGCGGTGGGGGAAAGAGAGAGAGAAAGAGATAAAGAGAGCGAGAGAGAGAGAGAGAGAGAGTGGA
>NW_004797654.1:22586-25067 GCF_000002075.1 Aplysia californica
GGCGGTGGAGAAAAGCTCTTGGTTCCAAGGTCAACATAGGCTAAACATTTTCTTCTCTTCCAACATCCAAGGGCTAGACTGTACAACTATCAGGTTCGCTACATACTAGATGGGGGTTGCGACTTGAGCATTGCCGAGTAGATTGAACGATTTATCTAGACATTAACCCTTTCCTTGCTGGCCTGCTTTGTCATTTAACCGATCGGATGAATAAAATTGTTCGGCTTTGCCGTAAAGATTGTAATGGCATATTTATGAACATGCAAACAGGTTCTCAACTCCATGAGGACTCGCGTTCTGTTCACCTGACAATGCTTGCCGACGCGTTATTATCCGGGTACTTTTAAGTGATAAGATCAGATAAGATACGATACGATAATATAACAAAAGATAAGCTGATACTTTACCAACCATGTTCGAAATTTGTCTTCGCTCTACTTGAATGATAAAAACACAATATGTAGATAGACATTGAATAAAAATTATATACCGTGCGGCAAAAGTTCTGTCACAGCTACCTTAAAAGTACACTAAGAAGTGAACGAACGACCCAACCTTTAAAAAATAGGGAATTTTTTAGTATGTAAGGTGTGTATACACATTGCCTGATTGATTCAAAGCAAAGTTTGTGTGTATGAAGCTTTGTTTTCAACATAGAATTAAATCAATACCAACACTTTGCCCACGTACTATTTCCGGTTTGTGATTTTTTTTCGTCTGCCCTTGGACTAGCAGTCTCATAGTCACATAAGACATACTTTTCATGTTAGCTGCCATCTTTACGCTGTTCCGAAAATTATAGTAATAATATAATGGATGTGACAGAACTTTTGCAACTCAGTATATTGTTCTAATAAATAACAATGTGGATAGGAAAATAAAGCTGACAAAAATATTCTGAAGTGAAGAAACACTTTGTTATTCAGTTATTCATACAGGGTCTTCAATTATAAAAATATCCTTTATCTGAAACCTGAAAAGGCAAGACCGTAGATAACATGACGTGTAATATTAGTGGAGTCGGTCGCCTAGTGGTTAGGCTACCGGACCCGTGATCGTGAGATTGGGGGTTCCGGGGTCTGGGCCTCAGTTTGGTTCATTTTTGTGTCCTTGGGAAAGACACTTTATACGAAATTCCCATTTGGCTCGGTCCTTTCGGAGATAGACGTTAAACTTTAATTATAGCCCAATAGTGTTGATAGGGGCGTTAAAGCGATACCATTTTTATCATGTTTAATGTTATGAAGTATACTAGTTCGCGTTTGTGATGTCTTTATGATAGTTGAAAATGTGTTGCAACATGGCCTTCCGACTGCTACAGATCTGACATACTCGTGTCATGACGCAGTGGAATCAGGCTCTCACCAAACTTTTAGGCATGTGGATTTACTGGTATCATCTTACCGCTTGTTCATTTGTTTAGCTTTCAAAGCAAAACATACTCGTCGATCCTGAATAGAAGTCGAGGTATTTTTTATTGAAGGAGGTTGGAGTCGCCTGGGTCCAGAACTATAATATACCAGAAATGGTCCCCAAAGCTAGGTGACTTCCAATGTGTGAAAGTCCTTGGAAACTGCAAAATTTCATTTGTGTGTCTTTAATGAACTTTTTTTTCAGTTAAATCGACACATATATATGTTTTTAAAGGGACATACAAAGTGATGAGCCAAAACAAATAAACATGCGATAAAACTTGCTAAAGGATTGGAAAGATGATAGTTTCTTCGTTTTGATTATTGTGACAACAGCCTGATTGCACCACGATGCCATACATGCTATGTGTTCGCACCGTGTTAAATGACATAAGTGTATCAAATTGTCGGCGTCAGCAGTATCAAATATAGTAGCCTCTCTATTAAAACAAACTTGATTAGTCGGAGAATATTTCAAGGGAATAAAATAAAACATCGGGCCTCAAAGCATCACACTTCGCTACCTCACACAGTGTTCTATCTGCTCAGTACCTAGTATTGAGAATTTTAACTTTAAACATTTTGAGTTTTACAAAATGTCAAGCTTTTCAGAATGCAATTTGTTGAATATCTTGACAACGACTCCGAATAATCTTACGCTTTTGATAAAGCAGATAAGACATGGTTTCTGTCCTCACGGTCTAAGCAACTCAGCACGGTCAAAAATGTACCAGATAGAACTTGGTAATTCGAAGGTAACGACTTGTTAAAAATGAGAGACAGATAATGTTTTATCAAAGTTGGTCTCGCGTTTTACGACTAAAAAGTTCATAGCTTGTTTATCGTTCGGCAGATGATCAAATGCACCTTGCCCAATATTTCGTTGTTGTTGGGGGGTTTTAGTGCAACTTCTAAATCCAGGATCTAGGCTAAACGTGCTCTAGAAATATTAAAACGGAATTTAAATTCTAAATGTTGAAAACGCACGCAAAAAGTATACTTAATTATTTGTAAATTATCAAATATTTTCAAAAGATTTTAACAGCGTCTCTCCCCCCTCTCTCTCCCT
>NW_004797654.1:25309-27739 GCF_000002075.1 Aplysia californica
CTCTCTCTCTCTCCCCTGAAACAAAAATTGCTCCCCTGGCTAAGAACAGTTCAACAGCTTGCTTTCATTATAAGCAGAAAATCAGAAGAGAGCTGTGAAGGTAAAAATGTCTTTTCAACGTGAGCAACAACATGGGACAATTTATTTTAGTACGTCTTTAAAATTTACGCCAGTGGGGTGCAT
Organism: Aplysia californica; assembly: GCF_000002075.1. Classification (NCBI taxonomy): domain Eukaryota; kingdom Metazoa; phylum Mollusca; class Gastropoda; order Aplysiida; family Aplysiidae; genus Aplysia; species Aplysia californica. Next base: position 25,493 of record NW_004797654.1, read on the forward strand.
AATATTATGGCGTTGTTTAACGTTCATCAAGAAAAACAAAACTTTTATGAGTCAAAAAGAGCAGCCTCAGTCACGCTTTGAAACTATTTACAGTGGACTTTGCTACAAACTGACTTTTAGGGATCGGATGGGGTGAGGGGAGGGGGCAGGGGGCAGGGGGAGGATGAGGCGACAGGGGTATGAAGCTCATTTGGGGTCAAATGTTTACTGAATATACGTTATTGTAAATTGTATCAAAGGCACACCACCCGAAACCTTTTCATTTTCTTCTTCACATTTTTTAGTGGAATTTACTGAAAAACGTTAATCAGCGGTATAGAACATTGTAGCGGTATATTACATTGTAATTGTGAAGTTTTCAAGTACACTTCAGCTTTAGACGTCACCAAACTTTGGCGACATTTTTCCCGCTTATTCTACCTCTGAAACTTAGGGAAACTCCTAAAACTTTAAAAGCGAATGTTTCGACTTCTATCTAAAATATACAAGTAGTTTTTTCATCGAAAATAAGCATATGAACAGGCTTTAAGATTACCCAAGTAGCCCCATATTATACCCCGAAATATTGACAAGTGCCTGATTCCACCAAGTTGCGGTACATAAATTGTGCAGTCCTATACCCAAAGATCTTAGATCTCTATCTCCGTCATTCTGCTGGGCTGATGTGCCCGGCATCGTGTTGGTTGTCCTTGACAGAGGTTGTTGAAGTAGACGGACACCTCAAGAATTTGGATGGAGCCGATGAACCGTTTAGCTTAGTTTAAGTAAAAAGTTTTACGGCACTTGCAAAACAAGAATGTCATATAAGTGCCGGAGATCAGAGGAGCTACAAGCGAGTAACAAACACAAAAAAGAAGGAGGGGAGATAAAGTCGACAGATGTGTGGTAGGAAGCAACGTAAATCATTAAAAATATTACCGTATTTCTTCTACTTTTTGAGGAATTTTTTGTTTGTGACTGCGTTAATTACTTCAGAAATATCATGGTAAGGATGCTTATGATGCTGATGTTGATGATGATGCTGATGATGATGATGATGATGATGATGATGATGATGATGATGATAATGATGATGATGATGATGATGATGATGATGATGATGATGATGATGATACTGCTGCTGCTGTTGCTCTTGCTGCATCTGCTGCTGCTGATAATGATGATGATGACGATGATGATGAAGATGATGATGAAGATGATGACCTTCATCATGAAGCATGACGACAATCTGTGGTCCGTACAATGTATAAATTAAACCCTTAATTTCCTGCATCTTCTAGTCCATAAAAATGTTATTTTATTCTCTAATTAAAGGCGTTCTTTTTTTAACCCCCAGGTAATCCGCTGCATTATTTTGTCAAGATGTTACGCTCTATATGGATCCTGTACCTGTTCGGAATGTTTTTCATTGAAGGTAAGGCCAACTAGAGTTTTCCTTTTGGTCTATGTTCCCTGCATTTTCTGTTACTGTTTTTCTTTTTTTTTAATTTTCCTTTTTATCCTTCTCCTCTTTTCTCCTCTACCCTCTTTTTAATGTATTCCTTCTCTTTCTGTTAATTCCGTCTTTCTCCTTCTCTTTTTTCTGGCCTTCATCTCCCTCATTATTCGTGTCTCTCTTAGTCTTCAACTGTTCCCATTCCTCATCTTGCTTTCCCTCCCCTCTTTCTTTTACTTCTTTCTTCAACTCCTCTTTTCCTCACGTACCATTTACCTCAGTCTCCATCTAGTCCAAATCTCCTCTTTCTCTTTCTCCTCATCTCTCTTTCTTCCCCCCCCCCTTTTCTCTTTAAGGTCTTTCTTGCACTCATCCTCCTCTTCTTGTCTTTTTCAGCCTCAATTTATTCCTCCTTCTCCTTCGTCACCTCTTTGTCTTCCTCCTCTTGAATCCCTTCTATTTCCCCTTCTTCTGAAGACCGTCGCGAGTAGACAGACAGAAATATTCGTCGATAAAATTTTTAATTTTAAGAAAAGTATTATGATTTCTCTCTAAAGATACTCTTAGAAGCCTGGTACTCTTCCCCCTTCCCATCCTCTTTTCCTTTCTCAACATCACTGACGCTTGTCTCATCTTCTCCTGCTCCAAATTCATCTCGTTCCTTCTCCTCTTCTTCCTCCTTTTCATACCATCTTCTTCTCTTTTTCCTTCTACTCACCCTGATCTTTCTTCTTATCTCCACCAATCTCCAACTCGTCCTACTTCTCCCAGTTTTCTTCCTCCTCCTCCTCCTCCTCCTCCTCCTCCTCCTC
>NW_004797654.1:29521-31055 GCF_000002075.1 Aplysia californica
CCTCCCCCTCTCCAAACGATGCCCAATTACCTCGGATCCCCCCAAGAAGCACTCCGTCAGTTAGTTAAACACACGGGTTGTCCGACTGGTTTAATACCTGGTTACATTCTGGAAGCTGTCCAAGACTTTGGTGAAATTATCCCCTTTCTGAACACGACCCGACCTTTAAGAATCGTTAAGCACGACGCACACGAATTAGAAAACAAAACAATACAATACTAAACAAAACAAAACAAAAGGAGAGCTTGATGTCCATTTTTTTTTGCGCTCCCCCCCCCCTTTTTTACTTATTTTTTAAAGGAGGTTTAGGGGGGGGGGGATTTGTTTTCTTACCTCTATAACTTTGTATTCGATGCGATTTTGAGTTTGAATTTATTAATTTTAAAAACAATTTTTTAAACTGCTTAAGACTTCCGTTTGGCTGCTTTTGCCTTTTTTGTGGGTCTGAGTGTGAGAGGATGAAGTTGTAATCGTTCTTAAAGGCTTTCACCTCTCCTTCTCCCCTTTTCTAAACTGCATCTATCAAGCAGCTTCCAACAGTTGAGATTGAAATATTTTTTTCAAAAGTGAAGACGTTGGTTTGGCTTCCAAAAAGATTTTATGTCACGACGCGGAGGAAACAGGCCATTGTCAGGTAATGGCCATGTTGAGTTATGGGAATCATCATAAAGCTTGCTTATTTGTCTTGCGTTTTGATGGAGAAGAATACCTAACTATTTTGATAAGAAGTCAAGATATTTACGAGTGAAGGAGCTGGGGGTCATCCTGTGTCAGGTGTAAAAGTTTACGAGGAATGGCCCCCAAAGCGTGGTACCTTTCAAAGCTTGGGAGTCCCTGGAGACTGCAAATTACATTTTGTGCCTTTGGTCAATGTTGTAATGTTGTTTAGGTAAAGTCCATAAAGAAATGTGTTTTATATGGACATGAAAGTCATTGCAAATCGATAAAAATTGCCCATGGAGCGGGAAAATGGCAATTTCTTTGATTCCATTATTTTGACAAGCTCCTGATTTTACCACAATGCCTCACAATTTAGGGCAACCTTGCTATTGCATACGTTGGACCTTAAGATAATAGATTTCATATTGAGAAAAGACTTGTAAAACGGTCATAGTCAATTGTCAACATTGCAGAGGACAACTCAATACTTTTAAACATAACGTAACTTACAAATACATAGTGTGGGAGAAAACAATGAATTTAGTTGAAGTATTTACCAAATGTAGAAGTCGACATACTCTTTTGGGTGTAATATATTGATATAACATAGTTTATCCTTTTGATTGTGTTTGGCTATCTTTCTCTTTCTTTCTCTTTTTTGTTTCTCTCTCTCTATTTATATGTCCCTCTCTCTTTCCTTCTCCATCTCTCCCTGTCCCCTGGGTCGCTCCATCTCTTTCTTTCTCTCTCTCCCTCTCTCTTTCTCTCTCTCTCTTTCACAACACACACACACACACACTCACACACACACACACATACACACACACACATGCACACACACACATGCACACACAAACTCACACACACATACACA
>NW_004797654.1:33420-35245 GCF_000002075.1 Aplysia californica
ACACACGCACATACACACACACACACACAAACATACTCTCAAACACTCCGACACTAGCAAAAAAAAGTCCAACTTCCTGCCTGTCCTGTCGTCATTAACGACCATATTGCGTGATTGTTCTCCATAAAATATTCGCAAACAAAAATATAACCGGCAATGTTTATTTGCAATCCGAGACAAACTAACAAAACAAGCAAACAAACAAACAAACATTAAAACCGTTCCAGTTAATGACCAAATCTTTCCCCTGGATAAGCTTATCGTCAGGGGGCTCTGGATCTCAATCGCTGAAATTTTGTTTTCCAGTCAACCCGGTGGTTCGGAATAATTTTTCGCTGTTGTTGATGTTGGTGGTGGTGGTGGTGCTTTTGTTTTTGTTGTTTTTCTTGATAAGTTTATTGTTGCTGTTTTCCTTTTTTTGGGGGGGTTGTTTTTTTGTTGTTGTTTTTTGGCAAATGTTTTACGGCGCTCGCATCTGCATAAGGTCGCATGAGCGCGTGGAACACATTAAGAATTTTCAATGTGTTAGGAATTCATTTTAAATTTTACGGCCGACGCCAACTCAGATCAATTTTAGGACAACCAAAAGATCTTTAACGCGTTCGACTTGCACACGGGGCCTTCGACATTCTTTCGCCCTTAGATCATACATGTATCTCCCCTAAAATCAGGGTGTGGTTAAAAGGCAGCAGTAAGAAGGGGCCAAAAAGGAACAGTAGAAAGGCTGCAGAAAGAGTAATTAGTCCAGAGGAGGGTGCAAAGGAGGTGAGGGGAAGGGGGGGCAGAATCTGGAGATAAAAGCAGACGGCAGATCATGGCTAGAGAGGAGGAAAGGAGGAGAAATAAGAACATTTTAAAGAATAAAATGTCCCGTCGCTGACATTTTTAGACCCGGACTCTTTTGAATAAGAAGCAAACACGGTACCTCTTGACCACAAACTGTTCTTTTATGTTCTCATGCTTTTTACTCCCTATGACCCTGTAGATCAAGTATCTTGTCCTCTCAGACGTTAATCAAACATTTCCGAGGCCACATTGTCAGCAGAAGCAATACCCTACTTTTGGATTTTGCACATTCTTTCAGAATGGCTGGACTTTGGAGAAACCCGAACGGAAAAATACTTTTTTAAAACTAAAACTAATATTGAATATGTGATCTTTGGTTATTGTTGGTCCTAACTGTATCCTAGATATTTATGAAAATCATTGGTTTTTAATCCAAAGTGTAAATAGTGTTACTTCCAAACGTGGAAATTGCTGCTTTTAAAACTGCATTTTTACTATGCATTTTTACATACTTTAACCATTCACACTTGCAGAGTAAAACCAAACTGTACTATGAATGTACGTGAAAGCAGGAAGTGCAATCCTATCTCAAAAGTTTGGGCGTTTGGAGTTACTGAGACAAATGGTCTATCTGCTCTAACAAAATCGATAGATTATTTAGAGTCATTATCAAGACATTCTTAGAATTACATTCGAAAAAGTTTGATCTGTTGTGGAACCCAACATTTTCAGCGTCAAATGTCTCAAAACTAGGCACTGAGCAGACAGAACTTGGTAATTCAAGGATAGCGAGTTGCGTGCGCTGTAAAACTCTAATCAAACAAGTAAGAGGTCCCATGTGGAATTCCCGCATGTTGAGGGTCCCTTGGCGGTTCTAAAATCGAATAGAGTAAGCCCCTTGGTCTCCGAATGGGCCAACATTACAATTTGCTTCTACGCAATACTAAAGCCACATTAGTCAGTATGTAATATATTATTAATAACTTCACCTTTGAAAACAGCAAGTGTCAGCAAGGGAGCATTAATGTTAATTCCAAGT
>NW_004797654.1:36127-38193 GCF_000002075.1 Aplysia californica
CGGTGCTAAAAATGTACTTTTATCAACAATGTTATTATCATAGTGCTAGTTCAGACCGACAAACAGTTTAACCCTTCAAGAATCTCGCACCGTTCTGACCCACTCCCCATTCCCATCTCTAAAAGTCCTTTTCAAGAGTTTTGCACCCCTCCTACCTCCTATTTTAATCTCTGAAATGTTCTCATTTCACCTCCTTACCTTTTCTCTAGCCATGTTCTGCCGCCTCTTTCACGCCCACTTTCTGCCCCCCTCCCCCCCCTTTTGCCACCTCCTCTGGTCTGATGACTAAAAATCCCCTTCGAATATCAGCCACACGTGGATACCCGCAGGCATTAATAACAATTAGGGATACGTACGCCCAGGTGCTACAAGTTACAAGTCTTAAATTGATAAAGACACGGAAGCAAAGTTCAACCCACCAGTCGTTAAAATAAGATAATGGCGTAATGGCGTCTTTTGAGCATGGCGCCGAGGCAACAGACAACCCAAATGTTATATACCACGGAGAGAAGAGACCTCAGATGTGTGGTCACCGTCAAAGAAGCCCTGAAAGGCCAGGGTGGGGGAGACTAAAGTCTACTTTAACTCATTGATACACAATATATCCTTTTTTTCGTATTATGTCAAACTTCTGTCCTACCATTACCTCTGGGGCCCAGTGCCCATCCACTCAAATAACCGTTATGTCTGTAGACCGTATGTCTGTAAAAGCAGACTTTACCAACGGGTGGTTGGTTTGTTCTGTGGTTTTGTTTGCTCCTTCTATCCTGCCAAACATATAATATCCTGATATCTGCGCCTTCCTTTTTGTGTCTGTTACTCTCTTGTAATACCTCTAATCATCTGCACTTATAACTGACTTTATTGTGCTGCAAGTGCCGTAAAACTCTTCCGAAAACGAAAAAAGATTTTACCCTTCCCGCCCCAACGTCTCTCAGAACATATTTGATCTAGCAAGCACATCCGGCAATCTACTCTTTAATGGGATACATGTTCACTGTGACATCATGCACAAGCTTATTTCAAGAAAGGAATTGTCTATATGTGATACAGCGTGGTGGAATCAGGCTCTCGTCAATTTTGGGGCATGTAGAATTATTGGTATCATGTTAAAGCTTGTTCATTTGTCTTTATTTGGATGAAGAAAATATCCATTCACCTTGAATACAAGTCAAGATATTTGCGAAAGAAGGAGGTGGGGGTCACCTGTTGTCAGAAGTAAAATTAGTGCGAAAATGGCCGCCAAAAATTAGTTATTTCCCTAGCTTAAGAGTCCGTGGTAACTGAAAATTTACATTCTTTGTGCCTTTACTCAACGTTTTTCAAAAAAATCCACACAGAAATGAGTTCTTTAAAGGGCATGAAAGGTGTTGAGCAAAAATATAAAAAATTGATAAAAATTCACAAACCTGCGGAAAAATGCAAGTTTCTTCACTTTGATTATTTGGACGAGAGCCTATTCCACCAAGCTGCCCCACATATTTAATTCCATGTGTTAGTCAACCAATACGACCTGAAATTGGACACCCAAAAAAAAAATTCATTCCTAGATATTATATTATTTATCTGGTTGGTTTGACCCCAAACTCTACACGTTTGAAGTCATATCGAACAGCACAGTACTCCCTTTGTCATTTTCCCACTTCTGTGGAGCTTCCACTGATGACGTCAATAGATTATCCTTTCTTTCACTTTTCTATTTCTTGGTGATGTTAGGTTTTCCCGACCTCTAGCTCCGCCAGGAAGGGTGCTATAATTGGCTCACTTGATCAGCACCTTAAGAGATTACATGATCCTGATTTGGCGGCGCTTTTTCTCCAATATTGGCATGTAATACTTCCCTCTACTTCCTTCTATGGAAAAAAAAAAGTTTATTTGCGAATACAAAAAAGAGCAACTTCCTCTCTTAGCTCAATTATTGGTGTACACTTGATGTCTGACAGCTGAAGTGACCCACACCCTGAAAGAAAGTCTCAGGGTATATTTCAGAAAACACGTTTTTTCCCCAAATCCTGCCGTTTTTCTTTCTTTCCTTTTTTTCTTTATGAAGGTGTTTTCCACCCCTA
>NW_004797654.1:38293-40967 GCF_000002075.1 Aplysia californica
ACCTGTTGTCAGAAGTAAAATTAGTGAGAAAATGGCCGCCAAAGATTAGTTATTTCCTTAGCTTTACAGTTCGTGGTAACTCAAAATTTACTTTCTTTGTGCCTTTAGTAAACGTTTTAAAGAAAAATCCACACAGAAATGAGTTCTTTAATGCGCATGAAAGGTGTTGAGCTAAAAAATAAAAAACTGCTAAAGATTCACAAACCTGCGGAAAAAATGCAAGTTTCTTCACTTTGATTATTTGGACGAGAGCCTATTCCACCACGCTGCCTCACATATCTAATTCCATGTGTTAGTCAACCAATACGACCTGAAATTGGACACCCAAAAAAAAAATTCATTCCTAGGTAATATATTATTTATCTGGTTGGTTTGACCCCAAACTCTACACGTTTGAAGTCATATCGAACAGCACAGTACTCCCTTTGTCATTTTCCCACTTCTGTGGAGCTTCCACTGATGACGTCAATAGATTATCCTTTCTTTCACTTTTCTATTTCTTGGTGATGTTAGGTTTTCCCGACCTCTAGCTCCGCCAGGAAGGGTGCTATAATTGGCTCACTTGATCAGCACCTTAAGAGATTACATGATCCTGATTTGGCGGCGCTTTTTCTCCAATATTGGCATGTAATACTTCCCTCTACTTCCTTCTATGGAAAAAAAAAAAGTTTATTTGCGAATACAAAAAAGAGCAGCTTCCTCTCTTAGCTCAATTATTGGTGAACACTTGATGTCTGACAGCTGAAGTGACCCACACCCTGAAAGAAAGTCTCAGGGTATATTTCAGAAAACACGTTTTTTCCCCAAATCCTGCCGTTTTTCTTTCTTTCCTTTTTTTCTTTATGAAGGTGTTTTCCACCCCTAACAGTACAATTTAGTTAATTTAGGAGACGGGCTCCTTTGACCCTGCTAGTCGGGACCAACCCGGACTGAGAGGGATCCTTCCAACGTCTTAGTCGCATAACTAAAAAACTCGCTAAAGATTCACTTCTTCCAAAACGGGTATCGAACTCAGGTCCTCTGCGTGCAGAGGCGAAGTGTCTAACCGCTACACAGCAGACGCAGGAAGGGGCAGTATAATTGGTGGACACTTGAGATCACAGATCTGAGGTAACCCAAGCACAAGCGTTACATCTTGTCTTTCTTCAAATCTTTAAATTCCTCTACTATTCTATTCTTTTTTCAAAATAATAATAAACATAAAATAAAAAAGAGAAACAAACAACAGCAGTAAAACATAGCTTGTAAACAAGCTGAACCACAGTTTTCTTAAAATCGAATGGGATGCAGCTCTTAACTGTGAAAAATTGTTTAAAATTTACAAGCAAAAAAAGATTTTAAAAAAGAAAGAAAAACCGAGGAAAAGTAAATACACGCCAACACAGAACTTAGTGAAATCACTCACCTACAACCACTTTAAAGGAGGGATAGGTTTTTCCAGATCCATTTCATTGTTAAATGTGTACCGAAAAAATTATGATCTTTTAGCTTTATGAAAATGTTAGATGGAAAAAAGTAAAAATAATAATAGATAGCATTGCGGAAATCCCCGCTCAAAGGCAAGCTCTGTGCCCTTCACAATCTGTACTATCACCCCAGCAGACCTGAGAGCATTCTGAAACAACCTCAACTTCCTGAATCTGGAGGGGGGCTGTTTTGACCCTGCCTGTGTAGGTCAACCCGGGCTGAGGGGGATACAAAGCGTGAGCAGAAAAATGGGGATACTGGTTAAAACGCATTGCCACACGAGACTTGACTTCAGGTCTTTTGCGAGTGACGGTGAGGCGTCTAGCCGTTACATCACAAACGTAGGTAAGAAACAGGCGTCTAACAGTCATCATCATCATCATCATCATCATCATCATCATCATCATCATCATTATCATCATCATCATCATCATCATCATCATCATCATCATCATCATTTTATATAGCAAGGAATAAAAAAGGGTTGAGACATGCTAAATGAGATACTTCTCGGAGTTTAGCCCTATGGAAATTGATACATCAACTTTAAAAGAGGGATTTGTACAATTTGTAACTATACAATAATTTTAAAAAAACACCGTAGATCTGAAGAAAACGGCATCAATAAAATTGAAAGTCTATCAATCTGACCCCGGTGTCGATTTTTGGCGGATATCTCCATTTTTGGATCGCGAGAAGTAACTCATTCTTTCAGCACGACTCACATTAATTTAAGTCTGAGGTTAAAAAAGGCCCTCACGTCTATCCAAGCAAGTGCGGTAGGTGGGGAGAGGGTGTTACAACAGTCGGGGAAGTGATGGGAACGGTGAGAAAATATTCGCCTGATTTTTTTTTCTTCAGCTCAGAAAACACTCATCTTGCATGACATTGAAATTGGATGAAAAACCCCAAAACATTCTGTCAGCATTTGGAACGCATATCCCGAAAAACGAAATGCTACTTACCAGTTATAGAGCATGGGATGAGAGGGGAAACTGGATGACATTGTATGTTCTAGTTTTTATGATTTTTAAAAGTAATAGATCTATACAGGAAAAGAGGAGGAGAGAGTAAGAGAGAGAAAGAAGGAAGAGAATAGGTAAGAGAAAAAAAGAGGAGGGAGATGGCAGGGATAAGAGAGAAAGAGAGAGACAGAGAGAGAGACAGAGAGAGAGACAGAGGGATTGGTTGTCTGTATGTGTGTGTG
>NW_004797654.1:41067-54214 GCF_000002075.1 Aplysia californica
GAGAGAGAGAGAGAGGGAGAGAGAGAGGGAGAGAAAATGGTCTACGGACCGGGTTGTTTCAGCACGTGCTTACTTTTACTTTTACATTTTCATTCTCTGTAGCGTTAAGCGTCGAGGGGAGATGCAGTTTTCTATGGTATGCCAGCTCTGCAGCTCTCTCAGTAGTGATATTATGTTTTCTCAGGGTTTTCTTGACACCCTCGATCCACATTTTGCGTGGCCTTCCTCTTCCTTTATAGCCTGAGCGCTTGGTGTCGTTGGCTCTCGAGACTGGCTAGCCAGGTGACATACGTAACAGGTGGCCATTTTATTCTCTGTCTTTCTATGTAATGCGGGCAGGATTCAATGTCGATAGCTGCTCTTACTTCTTCATTTCTCCGCCTGTCTCGTCTTGTGATATTAAGGGTTTTGCGGAGACGTTTCCTGTCGCATGCGGTAATTTTGCTTTCATGGGTTTTTACTTAATGTCCAGATCTGGCACTGGTAGCAAAATGTTGGTATGAATATTGCGGACGATAAGCTGTCTATTTGTGTCCATGGAGATGTTTGAATGAGATAGGAGGGGTGCGAGCTGGTAGGTGACAGCGTTGGCTTTTGAGTTCGCATTTATATTTCTCTGTCTATATACCCGTTTTCTGAAAAAAGCACTGCCAAGATGTTTTAACTCCTTCATCTGTTTACTATTGACACTAGTGTTCAGGGGATTACGGTTTCGACTCACTTTCATAACTTCTGTTTTTGATGTGCTTATTTTCAGGTAAAATTTTTCGCCCGTAAAACATATATTTACTAATTGAGTCCTGTCTTGTTGTGTGTGTACGTGGGTGCACCTAACCTTTGTAACATCCACTGCCATTGAAAACGACCAAGACAAATTTCTTACTGTGAGATGAATAAAGATTGCCTTTGTAATTGTCATTTCCATTGTCGTTGTCAATACAGAACAATTTCACGAAGATGCCATTGCTGATCGCAAGAACAAGAGCAAGAGGAAGAAAGCACTATTTTTAAACGTTTTTTTTTGTTTTTGGGGGGGTTCTTTTTTGTTGTTGCTTTGTTTGTTTGTTTGCTGTTGTTTCTTTTGGTTTCTTTTCTTTGTTTGTTTGTTTTAGAGGGGGCGGGTAGCTAGGGTGACCACTCATGTCACCGACACTGACTTGCTTGACATTATTATTTAGCCTGAACTCACTTCTCACTTAAACACTACTGGGGCCCCCAATTAGCTTGGTTTGGCCTTGTGGTCCGAGCATCTCAATTACTTCTTTCTTTGAGTTGATGTGCTAGAGAAAACGTTTGCAGTCTCACAACAAAACTTAGCACTTAGTTCTGACAATGATTGTTGCACTGTATCTCCAATATAATCGTTTGACTGTATAGAAGAAGTCTAATAATTAATTTAAAACTGATATTCTCAACGATTCTATGGTCCTTCAAATTTCTGAGTGCATAAATCTTTGGGAAAATATTTCTTTCAAGACAATTTCAAAAAAGAAAAGAAAAAGACAGATAAAGGAGAAAAAAAAACTCACAAAGTCTTGAGGATTCCCTTATTATGTTCAAATATGATTAGTAGACATCATTTCCGTATAAATACGCGATTTACCCCCCCCCCCAAACAAAACAAAAAACTCAGCCCCTACCCCTTTATCCCTCACGTCTCTCACGGGACACACCGTGTCGAAGCATGTTAGACACATACCGGTAGGTGGTTGGCAGGTGCTCTGGTGTGGTTTGCTTCTTCTTTCCTATCAAACATCTATCACCCTTATCTCCCCTTCTTCTTTTTTATGTTTTATTACTCTCTTTTAACACCTCGAATCTTCTGGAGCTCATAATATGACTTTATGCAGTTGCGAGCACCGTAAAACCTGTACTAAAACAAAAGACACATACCGTCGCAATCGTTCACGCGCTCCATCTGTACCAAGTGCCAAGACCACGTTACCTTCAGCTGCGTTAAAAACTAGGAAGGATGTGTCTCCTTCCTGCTACGAAGTGCCACCTCAAAGGTGGCTCACTGGCTTTGATTCAAATCCAAATTCTTCTCATGCAGACATGGAGTGGTGAAATTATGTTCGTGGCAAGCTGTACTTGACATAAATACCCGGAGAAGTATTTCAGTTATTCCGAGGCTTCAATGAGACATTCCAGACAAAGCAAAACAAAACAAATAACACAAAATCTTCTTTTGTCAATGGGAACAAACGTCTTTTATATTGAAACAATGGAAACATTGAATATTCTGAAGTATTCCGATATTTGTGTTTTTAATTTAATTCTTAAAATGGGATATGGGATTCGACTCTGCTTGTCAGGGTCAACCCTGGCTGAGAGGAATACAATTTCTGAGTTGAAAAACGGAGATATTTGATACAAATTATCCCCATAATATAGGAATTGAACTCATGTTTTGCCAGTGCGACGGCGAAGAGCGAAACCACGAACCACAGACGCCAGTGCTCATAAGTATAATACCATTTACCATTTATTGTACTCTGACGGAATAGGATTTTTAGTTTTAGTTTAATTTTAGCAAGAGTTCTACTACCCTTACTACTACACAATAGGGTCATATAAGTGTCGAAGATTAGAGGTATTAAAATAGAGTAACAAACACAAAAAAGAAGGAGGAGAGATCAGGACGATAGATGTTTGATAGGAAAGAAGGAGCAAACCACACCAGAGTACCAGCCGACCACTAACTGGAATATGATTTCAAGAGTACATCTTTCCCCACTAAAAATAAGCTCCCCTTACAGATAAAGAGATGAATGGAAATCTGGGTTCATTGACTTTTAGATGGTGAGATAGGCAGATAACTACACACACACACACACACACACACACACACACACACACACACACACACACACACACACACACACACACACACACATCACATACACACATATACATAGATACATGGATACACAAACAAACACACACACACGTATACACACATACACACACACACACAAACACACATACACACACACAAACAAACACAAACACACATGCACACACAAACACACACACATGCACACACAAACACACACACACGTATACACACACACACACACACACACACACACACACACACACACACACACTCACTCACACAAACCCCATAGGCATGCACAATAATAAACGTCATATTCAATGAAATGTGAACAAGGAACTAACGTTTCAGTATCGACAGAATCCAGAAGTGACCTGACGTGAAACAGGACCCAGCACAAAACACATTTGTGGGGCAGCGTGGTGGAATCAGGCTCTCGTCAATTTTTGGGCATGTAGAGTTATTGGTATCATCTTAAAGCTGGTTCACTCGCCTTTATTTGGATGAAAAAAAACTATCCATTTATTGTGAATACAAGTCGAGATATTTGCGAATGGAGGAGGTGGGGGTCACCTGTTTTCAGAGGTAAAAATAGTGAGAAAATGGTTACCAAAGATGAGTTATTTCCTTAGCTTTAGAGTCCAGGTCAACTGAAAATTTACATTTTTTTGTGCTTTTAATCAACGTTTTTCAGAAAAATCCACACAGAAATGAGGTCTCTAATGGGCATAAAAGGTGTTGAGACCAAAAAAAACCCCCCAAAAATGATAAAAATTCACAAACCTGCAGAAAAATGCAAGTTTCTTCAGTTTGACTATTTTGACGACAGCCTGATTCCACCACGCTGCCTCACATTTCATCTAGGGCTATACCACGGTAACAGACGGGACAGAACAAATACCTCGTTTGTCCCGTTAGTTTCCGAAAGTAAAAACGTTGTTGTTGTTGCGTAGTTGTTGTTGTTGTTGTTGTTGTTGTTTTGTTGGGTGGGGGGGTTCCTCAAGTGATTGCATTTAATATGACCCTCAATATAATAATATCTTTCATAATTTGTTCTGATTATTTAAAAATGAAATAAATTAATTGTTGATATTGAGCTACAGTGTTATCGTGGCAAGAAAGAAGAGCCCCAAAAATGCCCAGTCAGGTACCGTGGAATAGCCCTCCAATCATTTATAACGAAATGAACAGAATGCATTCTCCTCCCAGATAACGATTTTGTTGGCAGGAAATGATTTCGTTGAATGCATTGATGTCAAGAAGGAAACAAAAACAAAACCTTTTATAAAGCAGGAGAAAATAATGGATAACTCCAACAATTTCTTCGTTTCTTTTTAAAATTATATTAACAGCGCTTTTATTCTGTAAATCCGGCACCTAGTTTTCCGAACTCCTCCGCCTTTCTTCACCACCTTATTTCAAAAGACGACATGCAAACGTCAGATGTCTCTGACCAAACATTTCAATAATAGTCCGGGTGAACTCGTGAGAAATGCAATCAGCGAACGAGAGTAACAAGGAATTACTAAGGTTCTTTGCACATCGCCCGCGGCATTCGCGAAAGCCAATTTCACGAGAGTGCAAACGATATTCGATTCCGCTGTTAGCAGCAGCAGGACGAAAGGCGCCCCATAAGTACCGCTAAGGGGGCATTTCAGTCTTCTTTTTTTTTTCTTCTCCTCCCAACAAAATTCTATATGGCAGGAGACCATCGGATACAATTTTCTGATTACATCACAGAGGGCGATGATGGTGACGCGCAAACATATTGTGTAAGAAAATATAGAACAAGACGTGTCTAAAAACAGCTCCATCTAGAGACTCTTTGACTGGAATAGGAGCAAATAAGTCGCCGATTCTCTTGTGAAAACTCTAAGTCAAGATACCCCCCCAAAAAAAAACAACCCAAAAAAATAAAATAATAATAATAATTTTAGTTAAACGTGCTGAGGCCCCCTTTTATGAAATGGGTTTAAAACATATTTTCAGCATAATATCCACACGTGACGTTCAGAGAATAGATGTGTATAAAATGAAATGCTCAAGTGAATTTTCACCACCAGCTTGCCACTAACTTGCCTTAATATTATATCCTAGACTGTGCTTTCTGGAGTATTTCTGGTTCTCTATATTGGTGCTCATCATTTGAGCGCGGGAGGTCAGAGGGCGCCTCTGGTAGGACCTACTTTTTTTTACTTTTCCTTTGGGTTTTTTTCTGTCTGTGTGTCTTATTTTTTCACATCACTAAATGGCCCTTGTTGTGTCGATGTGCTTCTCTTCATTCAAATAAACAAAACAAAACATCATTATAGCTGGAATAAAAAAACAAATTAATAGAAATAGAGATAGGAGAAGAGGCTGAACAAGATCATATAACGACACTGGTGTTTTGTTCTTTATCTGGGCATTTTGGCTCTTCCCAAGGTCCGAACAGTTCGCAGCAAAGATTTTTTATTTTTTTAATCAAAGAGCGACGGCCATAAAACTACGGGAACAACAAGAACAAGTCGGTAATTTTTTTATCGTCTTGAGGCTGACACCGCTTCGTGCCTTACGTCACAAATACTCTCAGCCTCATTGTGTCCTGAGCAAAAATCGCTTGATTCTTTTCTGACATACTCTCTCTCTGTCTCCCCTTGGGGGTGTCAGTTGCCCAGCGGTTAAGCTATAGCACCCTTAATCGTAAGATCACGGATTCGAATGTTTGTGCCTCAGCTCGGTCCGACGTAGTGTCCTTGGGAAAGATACTTTACATTAAAGTTCCCATTTGGTTTGGTTCATTGGGAGATAGTCGTTAAACGCGAAAGTCCCACCTCTTATATAACTGTATAGTGTTGATAGGGGCGTTAAACCGGTACCATTTCACCATTTTGTGGTCTCCTCTCGTATGTTCACATTATCAAAAAATAATTGCCGTTTTGTTAAATGTTTTCATGTAGCCTTTATTGAAAAAGTGCTCAGTATGTGACTTCAGAGTAGTAGTAAGACTTCTAGTTAATGTGCATTGCCTGCAATTGCATTTTACGTCATATTGATAAGATTTCCAAACGTTACATCTCTACCGTTGCGTAGATATACATTGTGAAGAAATGACGTCATCTTTTACATAAACGTCATGCAAAGCTATGGAAAATGCAGCCGGTTGTAGCTTGCAGCAGTACAAAAGTAACTAATGCTAATCGAAAAGATGAGTTCTCCATGACGCCACACGGGTTTTATCGTCCATCGTGTGTTCACACAAAGAGGCTCTTCTTTCGTAGCGGAAGCAACGAAACCGGAACAAGGGAAGTACAAGGCATGCGCACTGGTGCACTTTCATTAACGATTGTTTCTGGGTTTATGTATTGCCCCTTTTCTCATCGAACAAAGGACCCTAACGTTATGGAGTAATTTCGATGGAATAAAGATTTATACTTGGGACAAGGACAATAAACCGTATCCTTTGCACTTGATATTCACAATGGTTTGAGCAGACGCAGTAAAAGCAATCTCTGTGTATCAATTCAGAATTGTCTGCGTCACTTTCTGACCTCGAGTCAGGATGCTAGACCGTTGGCCATGATTTATATCGGTGACATCTTTTTCATTTTTGTTCCTGTTTGTCATTCTTCGTCGACGATTACTTACACACACGCAAATATAATAATAGTAATATGCACAACACACTAACAAATACACTCATACTCACACACACAGAAACACAGAAACACATAACGACAAATACATGCAAATACATTCACATATGTATGTACATACATCCGTACACACACACACACACACACACACACACACACACACACACACACACACACAAACACACACACACACTCAAACACACACATTACAGAAAGAGAGAGAGAGAGAGAGAGAGAGAGAGAGAGAGAGAAGAGGGGAGCGAAAGAAACAGAAAGACACCTGTAATACGATTAGTAGAAAAAACAAACAAAGAAAGAGTCAGGGACGGACACAGTAGCACGGTAATGTTTTATACGATTTAATGTTTCTTTGAAGTCGCATTGGATAGCACCGGAGATGTTCCTGGAAAAAAACCCTAACAAAACGACACCGGCAATAGAAAAGTGTTCGATTTACATATGAGGAGAGCTGAGGATAATGCTATCTAGTATTTGTCTTTATGGTGGGGGATTTATTTCCAATATAACTAGCTGAAGCTAATAAGAAGAGTCCGAAGAAGCAATCTGTCGTAATTACGCCCAATGTTACGGAAAACATTTGATGACCTTATCTTTGGGAAAAAAAAATCGCCCGAGTCACATAAAAAATGTTTAGTACTTGTACATAGATGTATCTTTTACTTTTTTACAAGCTCTTGTAATGTCTGCTGCCGTCATTTCCATTCTTTCAAACCAATCTATGCTTTTTGGGGATTCAGAGTCAGTGTGACATGCACCATTCTGCTCCAGAGTGACCTGATAATATTATTATGTCATTGAGGGCTCTGTACTAAAGCGACACAAATAGACCGTTATGTGACAATCCTTATCTTCTTGCCGTGAACGCTTACCTGAACTACAGTTTTTAAGGACTGGGTTTCTACTTCAGAATTACAAAGTTCTATCTGACATTTTAGACCATTTTGAGTTACTAAGACCATGTGGTCAGAAACCAACCATTCTATCTGCTCTATCATAGCTGTAAGATTATTCGAGTCGTTATCAAGATGTTCAATTAAGTGCATTCCACAATGTTTGACATGAAACTCAAAATTCTTGACGTCAAATTTCTCAAAGTCGGTACTGAGCAGACAGAACTTTGAAATTCTTAGGAAACGGAGTGTCAGGGCCGTATCTGCTAAGAAAAGGTTATAGATAAACAACGCAGAACAAGCTAAACGGTTGATAAAAACACATAAGAGACTGTTTTTGGTTTTAATCGAAACTTATTATGAGGTAGTACGTCATCAACATTTATGCACTGCCGCCTTCATTTGCAAAAACGCAAGAGCCACACTACGGGTATAACTCCCCGACACGGTTGTACTGACTGGAGTGTCTTTAGGCCATTAGGCCATTCCCAAAGGGGGAACATTAACATGTTCTCATGCACAGTAGAATTCATCAATGCCATGCTCATAACTGTACCTGATCTGCAACAGGGAACTGCTGCTTTTTCTTTCGTAATCCTTACTATCGTCATTTTTCCTCTACGTGTTTTGTATGTTTCTCACAATCAGTGATCTGCTATTTCCGGGGTGCCTAGATAGTCGAAGCAGACTTTGTGCTACTGAAGCTAGAGAGATGAGCAGAGTAAGCCTGATTCACTGTAATGGCTTCTCTGTTGACATCCACCCATTGGCGCTCATATAATCTTATGCAGTTGCGAGTGCAGTAATACCTCTACATGTACTAAATTATTTGTAAAAAACACTTCTAGTATGTTCAAATATATGTTCTTCGCATAGAACAGCTAGAGCAGAGTGTCAACTTAATGATTTCTGTTTCTTAAGCTATCCTACTTTCTTTGAAACAAAACGGTGAACAATGGTTCGTCCATCTACCCGCCTGTAGTATGTTGCTAGATTATTTTTGTCGGTGTCGTTATCCATTCAATAATAGCAATACTTTTCTCTTTCCTCTCTCTCTCTCTCTCTCTCTCTCTCTCTCTCTCTCTCTCTCTCTCTCTCTCTCTCTCTCTCTCTCTCTCTCTCTCTCTCTCTCTCTCTCTCTCTCTCTCTCTCTTTCTCTCTCTCTCTCTGTATATATATTATATTTATTTATTTATTTATATATTTATATATTTATATGTATTTATGTATCTATGCATCTATCTGTCTATCTATCTATCTATTTTACTATTCATCTATATGTAAGGAAAAACTTTGGCTATATGTTAATAATAATAGTATTATTACATTTCAAATGCAACACTTCAAAGTTTCAATGCTCACTGATTGATGGGGTTATATTCAATATTGGTATACCTTGTTTAAATATCCAATGCAACCGACACATTGCGGGCACGTCTGTTACAAATACCCTCGGAAAAGCAATGTGTGTTGTACTGAACCAACAATGTATCTGTGTTTATATTCCTAGACACGGCAATGACAATCGAATAAAATAAAACGGGGAAACTAGAATACGCAGTATACATACATAAAATATACATGTACATCTATTATCTATTTGTGGTGGCCGAATTTTGCTATTCAAAAGGCTTTTTAATGGCTGCATCGATCGACATGCAGTTTTCTCCAGAAGATTCTTTAAAATATTCTCCAGATCATGACGCTTGACGTTTTTTTCAGTTTTGAGACAGTTTTGCTGCAAAAAGCTAAATTTCTTTATTTCGCCAATGGCTTTTGTAGGCCGACGCTTGTCTCTGTAATTTTAGAAAATCCTCCAGGTTTGTTTATTTCAAGTCGTACCTCCGTTCGATACTATCGTGCATTGTCGCGCAATTCAATACTGAGCACTATTTAAGTGTGCGGCCCGTATAGATCGAAGTTTAATTTTCAGTTTTTCATTAGTTTTTCATTTAGATCTAATCTTGGGAAAGTCCATCTTCTAAGACGACATTGTAAACAAGTGAGGCTTCCGTTCACCAGTCGTGCGTACTGTTCCTCAGTGACTCGATTTTATTCCTTTCATCGAAAGGGGGCCCAGCTAGTTGTTTTCTATTTAACAGTTTTACTCACGACATGCCACCTTTTTAAGTGAAAGACGTGCTGCTTTTGCTGACAATAATTGCCTTATCGTTGAAGCAAAATTAATGTAGCTGTTTAAAAAAAATAACCATAGAAACATAAAAATAACTTTTGCATAAAACTGCCAGAATTGAAATATTATGACCTTTGCCATGCCATTAATAAATTCACAAGTCGTTTATACTTTGCGTATATGATGAGCACAGGGGCTAAAGGGGGAATACACGTAATTTGGACCGACAACAACAACGTTTGGACTGAGCTAGAAAGGATAGAAAGCACTAGAGGGGCTAGCGACAGTAAACAACGGCGGGTCATTACATGTCAACCTCTGAATCAGATATGAGGCCTGTCTTGGCATGCCAGTGAATATTTTGAGAGTCCCCACCGCGAGAGTTCTTGTTTGTGACCTCGCCACACACCTCAGTGAAAATAGTTACTCGCCCTAAAACAACCTAGACAGTGTTTGGAGTGGATTTCCTCAAAGGAATTAATTAGACGTAACGAGAGGTACCCAACATCACCGTTGTTTTCATTTCCGTCTCTTTACACCCGAAGAGGAACATAATAATATTGGTATCTCATACTCGTTTCAATTGTTTCTTTCCCTTTCCTTACTTTTTCCTCTTAAACAACATTTTAATCATTTGTCATTCATATTCCCTGTCTGCTTCAATTTTATGCCAGTCTGTATGTCTGTCTATGCTTTTCGTCTATCTCACAATTGTATCATTTTTAAGTAGTTGAAAGAATATCTACAACATCATACTTAAGTCTGCAGTTAGCTCCTTTTTGCCTCTCCCCCTTCTGTATTGTTTTGTTCCTCTCTGGTAACACATTAAGCGTCAGTACTAATATGACATGAATTGAGTGTTTAATTTGCTGAAAAACTCGCACTTAGACTAATCGCTACATTAGAATTACAAAGTTCTATCTGACATTTTTGGCCGTTTGAGTCACTAAGACCTTGAGATCAGAAACCAGTTGTTCTATCTGCCCTATCAAAATCATTGATTATTCGTAGTCGTTTCCAAATTATTAAAAAGAAATGCAATTAAAAACGCCTGGCAATATATTATGAAACTCAACAATGTTGACTTCAAATTCCTCAACTGGATACTGAGCAGACAGACCTTTATAATTCTAGGGCAACGTAAAATTACGACTTGTAATCTTAACTTTTCTTTGACCTCATTCCACTTGTCCCTGTCCTAGCTCACAACTTTGAACAAAAAGAACAAGGTAAAAAATAGCAGGGCTTAAGGTCTGCCTTTAAATTGTGTTAGGGGCTGAACGCTGGGAAACCGTATCTTGATTATTCCTGTCCCACTGTTGCAGCTCTCGTTGTGTCTTCAGTCTGCCATCCAATCCAAAGCAATCCAATCCAATCCAATCCAATCCAATCCAATCCAATCCAATCTATTTCAGCCAAAAGACAAACTTCTCTCCAGACTCTACAAACATAATATGTGTCAAGACGCTGTAGAATCAGTCGCTCGTCAATTTTTGGACTTGTGCTTTTTCTGTATCGTTTTTATTTCTTGTGGGGGTTTTTCTTGCTTTCGGTTTAAGAAATAAAAGTACCCCCCTATCTTCAACAAAAGTGGATGTATTTCAGATTGAAGGAGTCGGGGGTATTCTTGTTTCTGAGGTAAAATTTGCGAGAATAAGGCCGCCGAAGTTTGGTGACTTCCAATGCTTGAGAGTTCTTGGGAACTATACATTTACATTGTTGTGTCTTTAATCAAAGTTTTTCGGTTTTTAAATGTTTACTAAAGGTGTTGATAAAGAAAGAAAGAAAAAGAAAATCGATCAAAATTGCTAAACCGGCGGGTGAAATGCTGGTACCTTCGATTTCACTATTTTGACAAACGCCCGATTTCACCACGATGCCTCACAGATCTCACTGTAAGGTCTGTTCGCTTCACTTCAACCCCTCACAGTTTAACTCTTTAAGGATAGAACGAACACTTGTCCGATTAGCAGCAGGCTAAAGGCAACGTTGCCGTACATTTCAAACTGTTATACATTCATCATAAATACAAATCTGCATAATTTTATATCAGTATGTTGTTGTCAACGTTTTCATATTTCCGAATAAGTGAACACAAATTTATAAAATCCGCATAAATAAGGTAATTATGCTTCTTTTATGGACCCCCTCCCCCCTAAAAAAAACAACAACAAAACAAAATAACAAAAAACAAAAGACAAAAACGAAAAAGTTGCCAGACAAATAGGAAATTTAAAAACAAAAAAAGCGTTTTAACAAACGTTGTTAAGTAACCATTTTAATGCACATCCTCTGTACATTGAAGTCGTAGTGAACCTATTACACATCGTTTTAAAAAATAACGTTACTATGTGTTTGAGAAAGAAAACCCCCCGGCGAATCAAGCATCTAGATCTATTACCTTTCTGAGGTGGGCAACCTGGGTTGGTCTTGGCAGGCAGGGGTGAAACAGCCCACCTCCTAAATTATCCCAATTATAGTATCGTCTCTGTGGAAGTATAACATCTACATTAATAGTTACTCAAGTAATCTCGATCAGCGTCTGAATTATTTTTATAAATCCTTTCAATTTCAACACCATGCTTTAGATTCTTCTTCACATGAAATTATTATTGTTCAAACGTCAGTATTCATATATTAGAATACACTGGGTTTTTTATTCTAACAGCTGAAAATCCTATAAAAGTAGACCCATCGACTCTACTGTACGTGCTCTGCTCAATTTTTAAAAATGACATTTCAGTCTGGACTGAGCAGAATTTTTCTCTTCAACTCAATCGTTTTATTAAGTGCATGTTGTATAAATGAGATATTTCCCTTACCCTATTGGAAACCAGATTTTTACAACTTCAGCTACATACCTCCTGATACATCATTAGGTAACTGTACATTTCCACCCCTCTTTTTGAAGTAAAAGACTTTAAGAAGTCCTTCGCGTATCATGTCACAACGACCAACAGATGTGCCATGTAGAGCAAAGATCCGGAATGTGAGTTCTGAATTATGTGAAATTGTATAGGTACACTTGGTAAAACGCCCCTTGAACACTGTAAGGTATTTCACTGGTGGGACCTTAGGAATTAACGTCCATCTCCCTTAGGACCGAACCAAATGAAACAAAAACCGTGTAAAGTCCTTTTTCCCCAAAGACACAACATCGGACCGAGCTGAGCCTCGAATCTACGAAGCTACAAGCGCACGTACGTACGTGTGTGTTTGGTCGTAGCCTAAGAACGTGATTACCAATGCCACGTATGAATTCTAGGTCAAGTTAGTTCGGGGAGGGGGTGTGTGGGGAGGGGTGGGGATAGAGAGAATGATGTTTACTTTTAATCAAGATTTGCAGTGTTTAAGTAGTATCGTTACTTTAATAATGTTATAGGAAAAAGAAATATTACATTAACATAACATCGTACCTTAGAATTACAAAGTTATATCTGCTCTATCCTGAGATCATTCGGAGTCGTTATCAAGATATTCAAAGAATTGGTTTCCAAAAAGCTTGATATTATGTTGTGAAACTCAACATTTTTGACGTCAAATTTCTCAGCTCTAGTTGTTGAACAGATAGAACTTTATAATTCTTGGGAAGTGATTTTGTGAGTACTATGTCAAGTTAGTTCAATTG
>NW_004797654.1:56360-58092 GCF_000002075.1 Aplysia californica
AGAGATAGCACGTGTGGGGGGGAGGGGGGGAGAAAAAGGAAAAATGGAGAAAGAAATTTTTTTAAAGGTATGCAGTGACAAAGAAAGCTAAAAGAAATAGAGAGACGGGAAGGGTGTTAGGAAGACAAAAATAGAAACGTTTTTGAGAGAGAATACGAAAGACGAGTGGCGATTTAATCTTATCAGATGCACAAGAGGGATAGAGGGGTGGGGATGAGGTGAAAGGGGGTGGGGGTGGAGGGTGGAGGGAACATGACCACCCCACAGATCTGGGGATCTTTAGAGAGATGAGATTCAAACTGGGATCGATTAAGAGAAGGGGAGACAGAGTCTTAGGATTCGGCCACAGTGTGGTCTATTTCTGACAAACTGATGGTTTTCTACAAATTATTTGGCAAAAAGGGCCAAGGTTGACAAAAAACAACGATATTCGTTAGCATCAAGACATGCACCGACCTAATAATTATGACAGAATGTATACCGGCAGCTAGGGACAGTAAATACTGGCGCGTCTTTGCACGTCAACGTCTGAGCCCAAAGATGACACCTCCGGAAGCAGTTCTGAAATAAGTAAATAAATTATTCATTTTTAAACATCATAAAGCCTTTAAATTACTTTTGTAGTTCTAGTTTTAGTAGAGGTTTTACGGCGCTCGCAACTGCATGAGGTCATGCGCGTCAGAAGATAAGAGGTGTTACAAGAGAGTAACAAATATAAAAAAAGAAGAAAGAGAGATACAGACGATAGATGTTTGATAGCAAAGAAGGAGCAAATTACACCTACTTCTGTAGAAAAAAAAAACACAAATGTACAATCACACCTATAAATTTTAAGGAGACAAATTCTGGAATAAAAGAGACACTGTTGCAATTGCAACTGCGAAAAATACAGCAAATATGTACATAATTTACAAACAAATAACCCCCAGATTTTTCTTCTTTTGAATGTATTGGTACACATTTTACAACCTCACAAATACAA
Source organism: Aplysia californica (assembly GCF_000002075.1). NCBI lineage: Eukaryota > Metazoa > Mollusca > Gastropoda > Aplysiida > Aplysiidae > Aplysia > Aplysia californica. The sequence goes on from NW_004797654.1 coordinate 57,343, forward strand.
CTTAGATTGTTTGGGAAGCGAGCTTCGACCCAGCCTGTCAGGACCAACCCAGGCTTAGAGGGATACAATGTCCGTTAAGTATATTATTATCTTAGGTACTTGCTAAAATTTCCCCCACTAGAGTCAAATCAGATCTTCTTAAGGCGACAGGGAAGCCCCTAAACGCAACATCACAGAGGCCGCTCATAAACATCATGTTAATGACACAAAATATCGATATGAAATACAAACAAATCATCATAGAGTCGGAAATTTGAGATAGCGCACGATAGCATTCAGGTCGCAATTCGGTCCCAGATTCAAAAGCAGAAGGCTGAATATAAGACAGATAGGGCAACTATTAAAAAATATAATATTTCGTTTATACGAAAAATAAAAGCGGTATAGATCTAGGTATTTTTGAACAGTTAAGACAAAACTACTGCACGAATGCCCACATTATAAAACATGTGTTTTGGAATAAACATTTATCTGATACATCTCCCTTCCCATTCAAAGCGTCAAAGCAATAAACATGTGACCCCAAAAAGTGTGAACATCCCAAATCTTCGTAGTCCAGGCCGTTCCTAATAAAGGGCTCAAGTAGATTTTTACCTACTTGCGGAAACAATAGAAGTACTTAATAATGACCACAATTTGAAGGAATGTTCATTACAACAATGCAGTCAACCGCACATGCTCGCACTGCATTTGGACATGGCACCGAACGTATGCTGGAGATACTGTCAGAGGCAGGGGATAGTCTCGCGG
>NW_004797654.1:59302-62492 GCF_000002075.1 Aplysia californica
CTTACACACACACACACACACACACAGACACACAAACAAACAAACAAACACACACACTAAGACGCGCACACACACAAACAAACAAACCAACAAACACACACACACTAAGACGCACACACACATACACACACACACACACACACTAAAACACAAACAAACAAACAAAGACATTGGAAAATATGAAAATGTAAATAACATCCTAATACAACTGCACTCATAGAAATACAAAGTTCATTGCATACACATTGGCTAACGAGGCTGGACGGCCTATATTAAAATGCACAGAAACAATTTAAGACATATGATAGCATTTTCAGCATTCCTTACTCGTTATTTTGAGCAATGCTCGTAAAAACGAGTACAAAAAGGCTGTCAAAGAGAGCGAGAGAAAATATTGGAAGAAAGTGTAAATAAATTACAATCATTATCCTCTTACAAGATTTGAACAAGAAATGTCAAGACCTTCGCCTTCTAAAAACGGAAAGGAGATTACAGCCAATTAAGCTCCCAAAATACAACAATTTCTCATCTAAAAAAGGAGCATGTCTTTTCAATATCAAACTTGGATCAAAAATATTTTCATTTCTTTTTCATTCGAAAATCTTATTACCAAAAAACCCAAAAACAACTAAGATCTTTGATTAACCAATTTTAAATCATTATATCTACGAAACGAAGTTAGCTACTGGCTTTTATTTAACCTAATTATCGTTGAGGTGGGCGTAAAATGTCTACATTTTTTCCCAGGTAACTTAATAAGACTCGCATTTTAAGCGTTGAATGGTATATTATTATTTTAACTCTTAATCCTCAACGAGTGTCTATGGTTTAACAGTTATACACAGAAGACCTGAGTTCGATTCAAGTGTATATGAACGGGGTGGGGTAAGGGAAGGAGACGGGGCAGGGAGGGGGGGGGAGAGGCGACAGGGGATAGTTGTATTGTCTTCGATCTTCTGCGACGTTGTATCCCTGTTTTTGCTGAGGATGGCCCCGACAGGCAGTGTCTATGTGGTCCGCTTCCAATGTGATCTAATTGAGTCGACAGAAATATGGGGGTCATGGCAAAATAATATTTATTACATTATTATTACTTTTACCACTATTCATTTTCATATAATTATTATTAGTATTATTAATATTATTATTATTATTATTATTATTATTGTTATTATTACATGTATTATTATTATTATCATTATTATTACGATTATTTTACTATCAATATTATTATCAAAATTAGTATAGATATTATTATTGTTGTTGTTGTCATTACGGTTGATATTATTATTGTTATTATTATTACTACTATTATTATTTTTTTTTATTATTATTTTTATTATTATTATTATTCTTATTCTTATTATTATTATTATCATTATTAATAATAATAATAATAATAATCCGAACCAAACTAATAGTTCAAAGCTGTCGAGCTTCTGATTTTCTATAACAAAGCTTGGCAGACAATGACAGTAGTACACCACCTGATACCCTCAGAACGTTTGCACTTAGCTGTGCACTGGGGGAGGGGGCACACAATTAAAACTAAAATTTTTCAAATAGAAAGAAAAAAATAGGCAGCCCGTTCAGTTATAATAATAACCTTCTGCATTATGCAAAGCTTGGAAGTGAAAAGACGGATAACCTAATATTTAATCGAAGCAGGCCTGCGTGTAAACTGCAGCGAGGCGCTGTTGTTGTACTCTAATACGAACTTGGTGGGTGAACTCTCTGAGGTTTTTGGGTGAAATGTCCAAGCCTCTAGCGCGGTGGTTTAGTTAGGATTTGATTGTGACCTCAGGGACAAAGTGGGTTACAGGAAAGGACACAGCCGGAAGCGAGTGTCGTAAGGCGGGAAATAATGATCTAGGTCAAGGACAGAAATGTTTCCATGGGTCAGGTGGGACAGAGAAATGACAATTCGTTTATGTTGGTAATATTAATATAAAAGACAAGAATTCCTTGTAGAATGTTGTATTATTACAATATAATAATAATATCAATATGTAATGCGATACAATATGTGTGATGCTCTTCAAAATAATGAAATTGAAGGTACAGGTCGTTTTTTTTTCAGCCTAACACCAGGTGACCCCCATCTCCTTCAATCACAAGTATCTCGTCTGCTATTCAACATTGATTGCTATTTTTTCGTCAAAAGAAAGTCAAATGAATAAGCTTTACAGTAGTACCAACAACTCCATAAGCTCAAAAATTGACGAGCCACTGATTCCACCGCAATGTGACATATACTATAATACACAGTAATATGAAATATAATACAGAGAGCGATTCAGAAAGACTAGACTCAATTTATTACGCAACACGAGAAAAAGGAGCCACAATAAAAAGAAATTGAAGCTGAGTCACAAGTAATGTACTCACAATAAATACTTTTATTACCTGCATATAAGTATCCAACGAGGCCACCACCAGCAGTTCATTCAGACAGCATTGATGCGATAAGAGGATTCATTCCAGACGCGTTTCAGCATATTATTTATCACAGCCCACTAAGTTGACTGCAGCTGTTGTTGTTCGATACTTAACGTCGTCGAATTTAGAAGGTAGCGCTGGAACATAAACGCGATTTTTTACATGACCCCACAAGAAAGGTAACACACTGTGAGGTTTGAGGATCTGACAGACCAAGCAAGCACAGAGAGCAAGACCTTGGGCCCCATTACGACCAGTCGATCGTTTTTTTTCATTTTAAAAAAGCTCGAACCATCAGATGCCAATGAGGCGGTGCTCCATTTTGTTGAAAGATGAATGGTTCCAGGGAAGCTGAGAATGTTTCTGGGTTTTCCACTATCTTCTGGGGTTATAATATAGTATAAAGCGCCTAGAGCTTGCTGTTGAGCCGAGATATGCTCTATGCAAATGCTGTGGTTTAATATTATTTTGTTTTTTTATCGTTATCACTATTAAAGTCATTTGAATCTACTTGCAGTATTGTGAAGAGCCAGGTTTAGAGCATATCGAAATAGTTCTGTACTATTACGGCATTTCCTTCAAAGGAAGAACGACGTTACAACAGCACCCCGTGTGACAGCTGTTCAAAAGTTTGATAACCCCTATTTCAACTGATGACTCATTCCATAACGATGCTTGAGAACTGAAACTAAGTGTCATGAAATCGGCTTATTCCTTTTTCATTGCCCTGATTATATTATTCATATATATA
>NW_004797654.1:62592-67894 GCF_000002075.1 Aplysia californica
ATATATATATCTGTACATACATATACATACAATAAATATGTAATATATTATACAAGGGAACTTGCATTAGACGACCACCCAATGCCGAGGCAAAAAATGGTTGTCTTAAACGGGTTTCCGTCCTACAGAGTGTCATTATAACGTAAAAAAGCTAGGTGAAAGAGAAGTAGCCAATGTGATTTTCGTATACAGGTGATCATTTGGGCAGGTTTAACTGCCTTCATCTTAAATTTTACTCGACCATAATCCCCGTTTGTCCAAACAAAAATTTTGCACGTAAATAAGCAGCGGCAGGACAATTAGAACTGTATTTGACACCACTCGTACAAATCTGTTAGATTTTTAATGGGTGGATGGGATGATTCCTGATGATCTGTGGCCACATTTCAAACGCATCTTACGTAAATGGTGTGTGCTGATGGGTAACTATCTTTAATTTGACCTGTTTTGCAAAGCTTGTTTTTGGCAGATTTTGAGCTTTGTTTTGGTAATAAAATAATTGCAAATCGACACTACATAATTTCTTCTGTTTTAAGAAAGGGGATAGGATGGTGGTGATAGTGGGTATACGTTAAAGTAGACAAACGTCATGTGTAGGGAATTTTTTTTAAGCAGAAAGGGGAAAAGGTGGTAGTGGTGAATATGAACGGGGGAAATAAAGGCAAATAATCTAAAGGAAAGACGGGATATGAAATGGAGATTTAATGAGACGATATGGAAAAAGATGAGTGGGTGGTGTGGAGAGAGGGGTCAGGAAGGTATGAGTAATGTCCTCGATTTTTGGTCTATGAAGAGACGGTTGATCATTGATTTCTTGTCCTAATTTATTTGTATTGATTTGCACGAGCTGAAGGCTCCAGGATCTTGAAGTTTGAGACTCTCGAGACGCCCGTCAATTAGTCCAAGAGGCAGTTTGACTTGCAAATGAATTCACTGGATCTAGAACCCAAATAGAGTAAAATTCTACTCATCTATTTCTAGAGCGTGGGTTTTTCCTCTTCTTCTGTGGTGGGCTTGCGGGAGTGAATGGAGAGGGGAGAGGCGGCGGGTGGGTTGTGGATCAGGTGCACTAAATACAATGCATCTTACTTTAGAAGAAGGCGTGAGTGCTTAGGCTTGGGTTCGGGCTGAGAGGAAATCTATACTTTGCATCGCGTAGTCTGTGGTTTGGAAACCCTGCCCTGAGAAATGTTTGCTTAGTAAAATTTTTACAGTGCTCACAATTGCATAAGGTCACATTGGCCCGCGAAACACAAATTGCTTGCATTTACAGTAGTTCACAGCATGGCTTGATTTTGATCAATATTTCTATTAAAATTCGTGGATGAGAAATGTTTAGAATACACATAAACATTAACCTACAATGGATCCTTTACACAAATGTTTACTTCAGAATCACGCAGGTATAATAACTAGCACCGTTTACAGAGAATATAAGTGAGTTTTATTTTGCGTTATGTTGTTTTGTTTTAGTTCTATAATGATATAACTACTGATGGCCACAATGAGGGTAATAATAACGAAGACGTCAGCAATGACAATTTGATGGTAACAATAAAGATATGACTTTTGATAAGAATAACAACATTACAACCAACATAGAAAATAACAACAATAATAAAACATTGCCAACAACAACAACAACAACAAAGGTAACAACTATAGTAACACCACGATTACCTTCAGCAACAATAACAAAACGATGACAACAACACAGCTACCAACAATAGCAATACAAATAATGGTAACAAAATGATGACCAATACCACCACCACCACCAATAATAACAATAACACAAATAATAATAAAAATGACAATAACAATAATAATAACAATAACAATAACAACACCAGTAACAATAACAATAACAATAACAATAACAATGACAATGACAATAACAACAGCAATAACAAAAACAACAACATCAACCACAACAATAACAATATCACCACTTTCCCGACAACCACTAAAACCACCAACACCAACACCAGCAATAACACCACCACAACAACTACCTCCACCATCACCACCACCACCGTCAACACGACCACCACAGCCACAACTACAACTATGGTATCTTTAACACAACGCGTGTTACTTGCTCGAGAGTTTATTCTGAACTGCCGTGATTCGTGAGTGATTCGTTAAAAAACAACATCTTAATGGTCATGTGATACACATAGATATAAAGGACATAACACGCATAATACAACCATCACAACCACACACAGTTTCTCTCTCTCTCTTAACTGTACATCATAACAACCACTGTCACCACCGCCACCCCACCACAACCACTACTACAACCACCATCATCACCACCACCACCATCTTCACCAACAACACTATTGACTCTCTTATTCTATCTCCCCAGTATCCTTCAGCGACAACCAAGTTGTGACGTACGAGGTGTACAGCCCCAAGGACAGCGCCCCAACACATGTAGACTGCCAGGCCACCGAGAGTGCCTTCCCCTGCGATGACGTCAAACAGCAGTGCATTGCGCGGGAAAAAGTCTGCGACGCCGTGTGGGACTGTGAGGGCGGGAAGGATGAGACTGTGGAGGTCTGCGGTAAGAGTCATCGTCCGAAGGGTCTTTGTTGCTGTTGTTGTTGTTGTTGTTGTTGTTGTTGTTGTTGTTGTTGTTTGTTGTTTGTTGTTGGTGTTGGTGTTGGTGGTATTGTTGTTGGTATTGTTGCTGGTGGTGGTGATGGTGGATATTTATGGAAGAGATTGTGGACGACTGCGGAAAGAAACTTCGTCTTATGAGGGTTTTTTTTTTTTTTTTTTTTTGTTGTTGTTGTTGTTGTTGTTGTTGTTGTAACTGTTTGTGTTGTTGTTGTTGTTTTGTTGGTGAGTTTTTTTGTTGTTTTTTTTTTGTTTTGGGATGGGACGTTCTGGGGGTTGATGTTTTATTTATTTGTTATTTGTTTAAAATGAGAGTTTTACGCTCTCTTTGGTAAAATTTGGAGTAATACTTAGGAGGTGAACTTGACCCTGTATATCTGGGCCAAATGTAGTTCAGATGGATATGAAATCCAAGTATAAAGACAGAGATACTCGATGGACATTTCTCCTCTCACGCAAATCCAAATCAAGTTTATTAGAAGTGACGGCGAACGCCTACACCACAGACGCCTGTTTGCTCACTTTTGGAGCCTCCAAGGGGGCTCTCGTGGCCTAGAGGTTAAGGTGTTGGCCTCTCATTCAAAGATCCCTGGTTCGAATCCGGGTAGCGACCGAAACATTTTCTTCTCTAAAATTGTCTCCTTTCACCTCCTTTCCTGCTCTCTAGCAATGTTCTATTGTCTGCTTTCATTTCCACTTAATGCCCCCTCCCCTTCACCTCCTTTGCCCCCTCCTCTGAGCTCCTGACTCTTTCTGCAGCCTTTTCACTGCTACTCCTTGGCTCCTCCTTACTGCTGTCTTTCTGCCACACCCCTGATCTCCTGGTAGGAAAGATCTACACCTAACCTTCTCGGACAAGGGCGAAAAATCTCGGAGGGCCCGTGTGCTAGTAGCGCACATTAAAGATCCCTTGGTGGTCTAAAATCGATAAGAGTAGGCTTCGGGCAAAATTCAAAATTTCCTACCAACTGAAAATATTAGGTGTGTCCCGCGCGCTCATATATGACCTTATGCAGTTTCGAGCGCCGTAAAACACTTTACAAAAACAAACAAACAAAAGGAGCCTCCAATCTCCCTGGGGCCATTGTACTTGACCAAGATGCCTTGAGAGAAAAACGCTTCCAATTTTTTTGTCTCTACTTGAATAAACACAAAGGACTTGAACATCAAGCTCTCACTGAAAAAAAAGAAGGTGGGCGAGTCAGGGACAAGCGAAAGGCAATTAATTTCGAGAGCCTAAACAGATGGGTGAGGGGAGGAAAGATCAGGATAATGTAGCTGGGTTTTTTTTCAATAAAAGCATCCTAGCAAAGGGATGGATGGAAAGCCTTGATTGCCGATGTTGGTCGCTGATCTGGCACTTAATACTGATGATGAAAGAGAGAGAGAGAGCGAGAGAGAGAGAGAGAGAGAGAGAGAGAGAGAGAGAGAGAGAGAGAGAGAGAAAGAGAGAGAGAGAGAGAGAGAGAGAAAGAGAGAGAGAAGTTAAAGTTTACTTCAACCTACAGTTTTATGGAAAATCCATCATGTTATAGTGATCATTATTTTTCATCGTTTTTATTTCTGTTTTGTTTTTTTGTAACTTTTTTTTGTTTTGTTTTTTTTTCAGGCTGCCTACCTCACGAGTTCCAGTGCAACGCCTCTGTGTGCATCGACGCAGTACGTCGTTGTGACCGGCTAGATGACTGTGAGGACGGCAGTGATGAAGATAACTGTGGTAAGTCCTTTCTTACCTCGGTTACCTGATGAAGTCGTGAATTCCTCACGAAGCAAATTTTGCAGGAAAGGGGAACAATATTTAATGATTTTCTCCGTCGTCATTTGGTGTCCAATACATATACTAAAATCGTCAATCTAGTTCAATACCTTTTAAGAATAATGTTTAAGTACTTTTTTATCTTTGATGGTCATATGTTAGTCATTTAACAACAAATCCGACGCAAGCTAGTAGAAGGTTGGCTGGTTCTCCAGTACTAGGTTTTGTTCCTTCTTTCCTATCAAAACTTATATTACCGTCCAAAATCTCATCCATCTATTTGTGTGTATTACTGTCTGTTAACACCTTTAATCTTCGGTATTTGTATGATCCAACTGTGTTGCAGGTGCCGTAATAGTCTTACTTAAACTAAACAGGGAGAGTAATATGTTTGAATAGAAGATAACCAAAGGTAATGCTGCATCATTTTAAACCAACATATAAAAATAAGAAACACGAATATAAATATTCCATAGTATTTTTTTTAGTATGTTTTTTTTAAAGTGCGGGTTGTTGGCAGGTGCTTTGGTGTGGTTTGCTCCATCCTTCTTATTAAAAACTATTGTCTCTATCTCCCCTCCCTCTTTTTGTGTTTGTTACTCTCTTGTAACACCTCTAATCTTCTGCACTTATATGACCTTATTGTATTGCAAGTGCCGGAAAACTCTTACTAAAACTTAAACTAAAATTTAAAGTTTCGAATGAGGAATAAGGAACTGAAATGAAATCTTTATTAGCAGCAAAGTTAATATTATGTTAGTTTATTATTTTTGTTAACTTCTATGTTAAGTACCCCTTAGAAATCAACGCGTCTTCAAGTGTGCAAAATGTACGTTCTCAATTGCTTCGTATAATTGATCTTTGCTGTCCGGACACTGGCATTTTGCTTTTGGTGGCTCACCACACACACACACACAC
>NW_004797654.1:68795-71335 GCF_000002075.1 Aplysia californica
GTGTGTGTGTGCGTGCTTGAGTGCAAGGATTGTAGACAGAGATTTCTTTCAATTCGTTCTATTAGATAAAGTCGAGCCCGATCGGAATATTATTTTCTTTTGTTTCTTGTTTTTGCTTTTTCCTTGCTTTAAGTGCTCATTGTCCTGTCGGTCCGATTGTCGTTTCTTTTTAATCGAACTTTTTAAAAAATGGAAAGTTACAACAAATTGCTGACTGGTTTCTATTCTGAGCACCGTACTTCGTTATGAACAAGCGTAATTTGTATTATAAAGAGCCCTCGGGTGTTTCAATTTTCTTCTCAGTGGTTTTGTTTTCCATCTCGTGGTATTCTTATGGTATAGCCTCCCCAAAGGCGATCATTAAAATAATGAATGTTTTTATATGACTCAAAACCCAAATGTTAAAACTGGTCAATACTGTTTTCTACTAAACAGAGCAAAAAATGTACCATAAAAGCCGAAAGCTGAGATAATTTTTAACAATTTTGACAAAAAGTTTATTTAATAATGTTTATGCACTTTTACCTTCAATAACTTTGCTTTGTTTTAATGTAAAATATGCTAACTGACCCTGGGCATTTTTTAAAATGTGGGTGTCTTTTGTTTTGGGTTTTTGGTTTGTTTGTTGTTTTTTGTTTGGTTGGTTGGTTTACTCATATCATGCTGATTGTTATTATGTTTTTGTTTTCATTTAGTTGAAGATAGATACGTTATTAAACAGAAGAGTTTATAAAACCAGGGTCTGCGAGGTGTCGTAGTTATGCGCTCCATTGCCACACGTAGCAAACACAATCTCCATTGTTGTGAAATTTAATCGAGTATCTCAGACTGTCTGCCTAATTCCTCGCGTCCATAATCCTCGATCTACACACCCTCCCTCCTAACACCCCCACCCCTTACGAAAAATCCCTCAACCTCTGTTAGATCCATATTATATTCCCTTCTTTCCCCCAGAACACAATCTACTACATACTATTATTCGAAAAATTAATTGAAGACCTGAGAAAAACACTAAGTTCAAGACACATTTAGATGATTTCGAGAACATAAGCAAGACCTATTTCATGAAATGCTTCAAGTAAGTTCCGATTAGAGGGCATAAAAAGATTGTTTCTAGACTTGATCTTGTTGTTGCATGAAGGCTTTGCATCTTTGAACAAGAAGAACTGTGCTTAGGAACAGAATAGCTCTTCGTCAGTGCTAGTAATAGATAACCATTTATTGTCCCCACTTTTGAATGATATGCAGAACTTTATTTTGAGGAAAATATGATTTAACCTTGCTGTAGTTCAAAGGTCTCCCAATCTTTCCCCTTATATTCCGACTTGTTTTTCCTCCTTTTAGTCCGACCACGGATCTACCAAGTCCCCTCTCCGTCAGTGCCCTCCTAGCCAGAGTGTCGATAAAACCAGAAACCGCAAGTCCGAAGGTCGTTCTTTTCTCTCGTGGTTGGTAGTTGAAAAGGAGCTTTGTTTGTGTTATTTTAACAATAATATTATGGGGTGCCCACTACGGCTGAATCGGGATGATCGCCCGACATGGTCGGCTGAAACTGAAAACAAACACGTTTGTTTTTTAGGCGACCGTGTCGGGCGATTGGCCGCATCGGCTGATCCCGTCCGTAGAGGGCAACCCGTATAACAGTCTATGAAAATTTCGTTTGGACGTGTCCACTGAAATGGCACGATATCTCCAGGCAAAAGACGGCTCAGTCAGAGTGCTGCATGCGGCCTTTTTAGCCAGGGCCATGTGATGACTCAGTTTTTTTGCCTAGCCAGAACTTCTTCTAACAAAAAATAAAAGTTCATTTCCAGTGAAAAATCGAATACTACATTCTGCGTGCGTACTCATCGCCTCAAAACTTGCAAATTCATTTTGCAAACTATCTGCTTTTAGATGCATGTTTATTAATAAGTTTACACTGTTGTTTTAAATCAGTCATTTCTTATTAAGACAGCGTTTGTTGATTATTTATTTGTGAGGCAGCGTGGTGGATTCAGGCTCTCGTCAAAATAATCAAAGTGAAGAAACTTGCTTTTTCTGTTGGTTTGTGAACTTTTATCAAATTTTTGTTTTTTGACTCAACACCTTTCATGCCCATTATCAGAACTCATTTATGCGTGGAGTTTTCTGAAAAACGTTGATTAAAGGCACAAAAATGTAAATTTTCAGTTACCACAGAATTTTAAGCTAAGGAAATAACTAATCTTTGGCGGACATTTTCTCACTAATTTTACCTCTGAAAACAGGTGACCCCCACCTCATTTATTTGCAAATATCTCGACTTGTATTCAAGATAAATGGATATTTTTTTCATCCAAATAAACACAAGTGAACAAGCTTTATGATAGTACCAATATCTCTACATGCTCAAAAATTGACGAGAGCGTGATTCAACCACGCTGCCTCACATTTATTATCTCCGGATAACGACAAACGACACAATCGTCAGAGCTACTCACACGTTGGTGCACAGGCAAGGCGGACATAAACAAACTGATTTGCCTCCTCCGACACAAAGACAACCCCACCCCCACCCC
>NW_004797654.1:72134-74525 GCF_000002075.1 Aplysia californica
GTTTATGTGTGTGTGTGTGTGTGTGTGTGTGTGTGTGTGTTTGTGTGTGTTTGTGCGTTAGTGCGTTTCGGTTCTCATTCACCATGGCTTATCACTAGAAATTCATTGCAATTGATTGCTTTTAGCAGCTAATCTTTCAGAGTTCCTATGGTAACAACCAGGTCTAATTTCCTCCAACTCGTATTATTATTTTGTGTTCTTATAAAATAAATTCATCAAAGATAGGTAAGATAGTTTTGCTAAATTTCTCTCATGACAAGTTTCTGTGGGGAGGGGGGGGGGGGGGGGTAAATAAAAAAAAGAGAAACTGAAGGTGTCAAGGATGGGTCATCGAGATAATTAAAAATTAACCATCAGCTCTTTGGACTGTGGACAAAATGACTCGAAACAAACCATGACACACCCATGTTCAGATATGAAATTAGATATTTGAAAAAACATCTGTTACATTTTGAAGGGCCACGCAGGCGCTAAGGCCCTGCTCGTTTCTTCAATAATCCTTCTCATAATTAAGAGCCAAACAAGAGTTTGGAACCAAGGTTAAAAGGATGAAAAATAGTGTATGTGTGTGTGTGTGAGAGAGAGAGAGAGAAAGAGAGAGAGAGAGAGAGAGAGAGATAGAAAAAGAGAGAGAGAGAAAGAGAGAGAAAGACGGAGGGAGAGAAAGAAAGAGAGAGAGAGAGGGAGAGAAAGAAAGAGAAAGGAGGGGGATGTCATGACAATAAAGCTTATAGTGTGCGTACGTCTGTATGTGACCTCTACAAATGCACGTACACAGACGTACAAATACACACACACACACACACACACACACACAAACACACACGCACACACACACACACACACACACACACACACACACACGTGCGCGCGCACACACACAGATACATAATACACATGCACACGCGCACACACAAAAACGAACTTTAACGCAGGCACACCTATCTCTACAAAGTAAACATTTTACACCAATTCTGAAAAAAATACGCACACACAAAAAAAATTAAGGCGTCAAATTTCAACCGGCAAAATAACAACTAATTAACTGTGTTATCTAATTCTTTTGCTAAACAAACCAAACAAACCGAAAAAAATCAGCAGCTAATCAAAACACGTCATGTGTTCGGCTTTTAATTATTATCAGGTTAAACCCTCAAAATCTTCTTTTTTCTTTGCATAAGATTTCGTTCACCAGTGGCAGAGGGTTTTGCGGCCGGTCATTTTCATAATAATCTGCCTTGTCTGGCAACAGAATGCGTGTTGCTGAAAGACAATCCTTTCTTTAAAGAAGCAGGTGCGAAATTATGTCTTTTTTTCCTCCTCTATTTTGATGTATTTTGACATGGGATGCTCCTTCATAAGAAATACCCTTTTCCCCAACTGAAACAACCACCCCACCCACCTTTTTCTAACACAATTTCAACAAACAAACAAACAAACAAACGAACCAAACAAAAACAACAGAAATCTTGACCTTTCAGTTTCTGACGCTCATCGTGTTTTCTTTGTGTTAAAATATCCACCCACGTCTTGCTGAATTTTGAGCAGTTTTTCTGTTTTTTTCTACAACTTGTAACATGATGGAAACAAAATATTTTGGATAATTGCATATTATTTTATATTTTTGGCAATCTCAAAGCCGCCGGCAGCTGCAGACGATCAGGTAAAGCAGTTGAAAAGACAATAAATATCAATTATCATATTTGGACAATCTCCAGACATCGTCCTCACCCGTTACTTGTGTTTATCAACTCTGTGAAACTGATATATTATTATTTTCCGACATGCAGCTAACCCTCGATTTAAAAAAAAAAACACGAATGAAGAAATAATAAACAGGATGACAAAATCTATCCCTTGATAAATGTGAGACGTTATGAGAGAATTAAACTATCTTCACCTCAAATAACATACCTGTCTTTTGTTGTGGGGTTGTTGGGGGTTTTTTTTTGGGGGGGTTGTTTGTTTTTTGGGGGTTTTTTATGGGGGTGGGGGCATGGAAATGGAGGTGGGGATGGGTGAGGTGAATAAACAGAGGCACATCAGCACAATAAGGATAACTTTTTGCAGAGATAGATAGCGCCCATCCTCTCCAAGGAAGACATTCCAATTGGGACTTTTTTTTAAAATGGTTATCGAAGCATGATATCTATCTGGAAAACCCTTCAACTACTCGTATTGTCCCCCCAGCTAACTACATCATTTCAAGAAAAAAAGATGAACTACAATTTTTCCACAAAAAAGGCAAATCTCTTCCATGACTCAGGGACTTTCTGTGATGCTTATTGGCTGAATGAATCCCAGAAATCGAGTACAGAGAATGCGTATTTCTCTTCAAAAGTTGATTATATTCATAGTATTTTTTTTTGCAGGTTAGTTACGAGTTATACC
>NW_004797654.1:75300-76984 GCF_000002075.1 Aplysia californica
CTCTCTCTCTCTCTCTCTCTCTCTCCCTCTTTCTCGCTCTCCCTCTCTCTTATATTAAAATAACAACAATAACAAGCCTTTTTATGAATTTCTTTGGAATGAGATTTCGGTGTAGACTCCAGGGAAAGTGCGATCGGTTACCTCATCTCTCTCCCCTCTTTTGAAGGCGTTGATTGTGTGAGATACAGACACTAGATTCTTTTCAGCTGCTATTTTCCGGACGATCTGGGGAAGAGATCAAACCATCCGGCTATCAGTGGTAGACATACAGACCTGTGTGCTGAAACTGTTCAACGCATGTTTGGGAAACAACGAAACTTTGTTTTAATTAGGAAATAATTTGATCCCAGTCCCTGTTTGTTTGTGTGCTCATTAAATTGATTGAGTAAAGAGAAGCACATCGGCACAATAACAGTCATTTAATGCAGGGGGCATGCACGATAAACAGAAACAACAGAGGGAGGGGAAAGAAGTAGGGGCTATCTGTGGCGTACGTCAACTCCCAACCCCCCCACCCCCAAAAGCGTTCTATCTTCTTTTTTAACCACAGCTATTAGGGTACAGGAAAACGTGAAGGAACTCTCGGAGATGATAGAAATAGATAAATGCTTCTCTGTCCCGTTAGCGTAGTTACATAGACACTGATAGACTCTTGAAAACGTGCAGACAAGGCAGTGACTTCACGGTATCGCGGAAGGAAAACAAAACATTCGAAAAACAGAACTTGCTCTAAAAGCGAGCCCGATTTAGACACATTATTATAAACGAGGCGAGGTCTTATCTTTTATCGGCGCGTTTATTCTATAAATCTAGCCCTGCTTTTAAAAAGGGGAGAAGGGGCAAAAAGAATATTTATATTTTTTTAAAAGACTGTTCTATATATATATAAGCTGTGCGCTATGTAGACAATTCTAAAGTGTGTTATTTTACGATGTATCGTGAGAGCTCAGAAAATATAGCGCCTCACTTATATGGAGAGAAAAAACTGTAGACTTCTTTGTTGTAACTTAAGCTCTTCATCTCTGCAAGCATAAAATGGGAGAACTGCAATCTTCAAGTGATCAAGTTTTGCATCATATGTGTCACAACACAGTAGAACCGGGCCGTGGTCAATTTTGGGGCAGGTGGAATTTTTGATGTCATCCTAAACTTGTTCATTTGTCTACCTTTTGATGAATCCACCCATCCATCGTGAACAGACGTCGGGATATATTTTCAATTAAATTAAGTAGGGGTAGTCTTGTTTCAGATGTAAAATTAAGCAGAAAATGACCTTAAACTTTGGTGACTTCTATTCGTTGAATGTCTTTAGGAACTGAACAACTACACATTTTGCTCCTTAGGTAAACGATGTTCATTCAAATTCAAACAGGAATGTGTATTTTAAGATACATAAAATGTTAAGACAAAAGAAAAGGATTAGATAAGGATTGCCAAACCTCATTAAAAAGGCTGGTATCTTTGATATCACTAATTTGACGAGCACGTGAATTCACCATGATGCCTCACATGTTACTCATTGTATCTCCGTCTTTCTCTTTGCCCGTTGGACTCCACGCTGCTCGGGTTAGCTGTGCTTTGATTTGGGGGGGGGGGGGACAGTCCTTCTCTGAACGTATATTACTTTTACTGTATTGGTGGAGATGTTAAAACATGTATAACAGTAGACCGTGAAAAAAGAACA
>NW_004797654.1:77540-79890 GCF_000002075.1 Aplysia californica
CCCAGCGACACAAAGTTCAAGGAGTGGGTCTTAACTAACAAAAAGCGTTCAAATATACAAAAGGTTGGATTTTAACCTCGACTTCGAAGCTTATCAACGTTCAGGTTCGTTTTTATCGTGGTATGGTTTTTACATTTTGCACTTTGTGTTCCTCTGGTAGGCTGTCATGAAAAGCGACGATAAAAAGCGCAGGTTGTAAAGCTTGGTTTGTGTGGGTGCAATGGAAGCTGAAGGTACAGAGTGCTGCTATTGCAGTGCCGCTATTTTTTGTGTCTCTGTTAAAAGTCTGAGCTAAAAAAAACAATCATTTGAAGAGAGGGGAAGAGTTGGGGGGGGGGTAGAGAGACAAAAAAGAGAGGGGGAGAGAAAGACAGGGAGAGAGAGAGAGAGGGCGAGCGAGAAAGAGAGAAAGAGAGAGAGAGAGCGCGAGAAAGAGTGTGTGTGTGTGTGTGTGTGAAAGAGACAGAGAGAGACAGAGAGACAGAGAGAGAGTGAGAGAGAGAGAGAGGGGGTGCGAGAGCCCGCGAGGGGGCAGCGGGAAGGGGATAGGAAGTTTAGGGAACTCGACAGACAGACCAAAAGACAGATAAAAAACACGTTGCCCTTTGAACATGGAAATGTGGAGGTGTAAAAAGCATTGATTTTCTGGTAGAAGTGAACTTCGACCTTTCTAGCATGACGTCATGACGACTTAGTGCTGGGAGACTCCGCATATGCATGCTATGTCAAGTAAACTCTGTGTAGGGGCTAAACTTTATTGATACAGACCATCTTATAAGTAACAAATGGTTTTCGGCGTCTGTGGCGTGGTGAGTAGGCGCTTGGCTGTTGCAGGCAGGACACTTGAGTTTGATGCCCGCTTGGACCGAATTTTTACGGCATTTTATCTAAATCTTTCTGTTGGGATGTTGTAGCCCATCATCTCAGCTCGGGTTGACGTTGGCCACGAGGGGTAAGGTACAGGTGCGGTTCGTCCATAGAGCACAGTCGTGCAGTGCCGCCCCAATTTTTAAAATATTTTTTACGTAAAGCACCCACAAACATAAAAGAAAAGAAGCAAGAAACAAGCACTAGTTAAATATAATATCAAAACAAGGTCCTCGCTTGCGCCGTAATTATCATTTCTGTGTCTATAGCTCCGTGAAACATCTACTATGCCATGCCAAATTCCACACGCTTTGATTAAACATAATAGGACAATCAACACTGGTAACCTGACCTATAAATCGGTCTTTGGGATAACCCAAGCGATGACGACACTCGAAGCGAGTTTGGCGGTACACTAATATTAATAAGCCAGCACATTCCAAATGTGCTACTGGCGAATAGTGCCGAAACATAGCCCACAGTAGGCAGTCTAAAAATATGCGGGATAGACTGTACGCTATTCTATGCCAAAAGTATGTGATCTTCGGAGCAATCCAGCAGAGTGCTCAAGTGAATTATGATTGGTTCATAGTGTTGCCGCTATTTTAAGTGACACTGTGACCGTGAACCTGAGGGAGGTGAACGTGGCATACTGTCCTTTGGGTTGTGCCTTTAAATGGTTTTGTAGAGGAGTGGTGAAAGTTTTTACAGGAGTGTTCAGTTCTTATTCAGGATGAACGAATTTGATGGTTCGCTAACAAACCGATTTTAATTTCTAAAAATCAAAGCGACAAGTAAAAAGAATGAAAATAAAAGCACAAGGTCCTCCCTCACCAACCCAAAGATCCTAAAATTATACACCATCTCATTTACTATGCCCTTGACAATCTTCAGCCTGCGATAGCTTAAATTGTGCACGCCCACTTTTTAGACCCACAAGCCGCCCCTGGTAATGTAAAAGCCCACTCTCTCACTGATTTAAATATTGTCGATGGTGCATAAAAACAGAACTTACATTGAAGAAAAAGAAATAATAGACTGTCTAGTGCAGAAAGGCAAACGCCACAAATCATTTGCTAAATTTTATGATGCGATATAAATAACTAGTATTATTGAAAACCATACACTAGAATAAACATTAATTTATTTTTTAAGCTGTGGAAAGCAGTGGGATGAAATAGCAAAAAGAGCGTAACAAGAAAATAATGAAAAATCCAGACCAATAAGAAAAAAAACAGAAAAAATTAAAACAAAAACTCTCCCTCTCATACCAGCAGGTACAGAAAAGGCAACCCTTCGTTTAGCTATTCTGGTAAACCAACTTCGCAGGTAGATGTAGAGAAAAACAGAGAACGTAGAGAGACAAGGGGACGCTGAGGTAGTAATAGATAGATAGATAGATAGATAGATAGATAGATAGATAGATAGATAGATAGATAGATAGATAGATAGATAGATAGATAGATAGATAGATAGAAAGGGG
>NW_004797654.1:81591-86414 GCF_000002075.1 Aplysia californica
GGGGGGTACAAGAATGCCAACACATCGTTTAGCTACTGGGTAAACCAGCTTCTTGGAAAAGAGAAATTTAACCCATTTTCCAAAGAGCCGTCTTAACAAGGGGCGGGAAGCGATGATAAACACGGCCCGTAACTCTCAATCTTGGGCATGTTGTTGAAAAGAGTAGCCGCCCCCTTCCTGCTACTGCCTCATCAATCATAATAATACATCAGACGGTACGGAAATATGCACAGATTTTAATGGTATCGATTACGATGATATTGAAGAAGCTCTCACGATGAGAATGTAGCTAAACGTATTTTTAAAATGACCTGAGTACTATGCTAAAACTTCAGTTGACTAGAGGAACTAGAACTAAGACAGTACGCTTTTTCCCCTATTTTTTTCCCTTGCTCATTTTAATGAGATTTGCGCAATCTGATTTGTAGAAAAAGGTGCTTATGATAGCATCCAAAAATGAACTTCTTACATACTTAGTATAACATGTAACTGTTACAGGTAAACATTTAAGGAATATAGATTTATGTCATGCGTCTGAGAGTAAAGATGATTTTAGATACGCTGGTGGTGGTGAGTGCTGATGTTGGATGGTATTTATGTATTGATAAAGTTAGTCCTATTTTCCCATGCTCTAACGAGTCCCAAGGGGAGTGGGCACCCTCTATCCCGTTCTCTACAGGAATCATCTATACGGTCACTGTGAAGTTCCAAAATGGTGGGCATAGTCTCTGCTAAGTTGACATTGTTAGTATTAGCCTATTCTATCGGACCAAGACAAGTGACGAGACGACCTATGTAGATAGATAGTACATTGACAGGTATGTTGGGGGTCTTTGTAAGAGGGTTGTATGTAGCCGAGTGACAAGCAGGTTACAGACTTTAAAAAATATGTAGTCTAATTCTACTCTTTAATTATCTACCCTGACAATACGCTATGAATTCTTAGATTTATGAATTTATGACACAAAAGAAATTAAACTGGCTCAATTCTGGGCGAAAGGAAGAGGTTCGATGAATACCAAACACTCGATTACTCGGTAATCAAACACTACTAGAGAATCGATACCAACGAAAAAGCGGCGAAAATTTCCGCCCCCTGCCTCCCCCACCCCCATTTTTTCAGGTGCCGTAAACTGGAGGGTGGGAGAGTAGAAGGTGGACATATTGTCAGATGTTGTTTTTTTATACGGGGAAGAAAATGCTCCAGGTTTTCAATATTTCTTATTGTTTTGTTTTGTCTTGCTTTGTTCTTTTATAAACCAAAATATTATTAGCCAAAAAGGTATACACTTCGGACGAGGAAGTATGGCGTGGTATATGATGTTTATGCCCATTTTAAAGAGGCGTGAGCTGCATAACGACCATCTCCGATAAGATTGAGCCAATAAATAGATAGCACTTGTGTCGACATGTTTAATTTTTCTCTTCTCCCCACAACTTTTTACGAATTAATTAACAACATATACGAGAGATATCGTGGTCAAATCAGACGCTCGACAAAATAATAAAACCGACTTTAAAAAATACCTGTTTGGTGAATTTTATCGACATTTTTGTTTTGTGCTCTGTATCGTTTATGGTCCTTGGAAAACAGTGCTGCGTGGATTTTTACTGGAAAAAAGATGATTTTAAGCCGTATAAAATATTCAGTTTCCAAGGACTCTTTAGCTATGGAAGCCACCACATTTTGGTGGCCATTTCCTCGCTAATTTTACCTCTAAAACAAAGTGACCGCCACCTCCTTCAACCAGAAATATTTTCATCGACTTCTTTCCAAGATAGATGGGCATTCTTTTCACTGAAGGATAGTCAAAATGAACAAGCTTTACGATGATACTAAATGATACTCCACATGTCACAAAATTGACGACCGATTGATTCCACCACGCCATGACACATAAGGTATATCCACGAGGTAGAATCAGGCACAAACATGTTTTGGATGGAGAGGTTTATACTGTTTTAAAGAGTGTTTATTCATTCTACATTTGAACAAAAAAAAGCAACTACCCATCTATCTTAAACAGAAGTCGAGATATTTGCGATTGAAGGAGGTGGGGATGCTTGGTTTTAGAGAAAAAGTTACCGAAAAAATAGCCGCCAAAGTTTGGTAACTTCCATAGCTTGATGGTCCTTGGAAATTATTAATTCACTTTAATCCAACATTTTCATTAAAATCCACACAGAAAATATCCTTTTTAATGGACATAAAAGGTGTTGAGGGGGGGGGGGGGAGAAAAAAATGGGGGGTAAAAAATTGACCATTGGCAAGAAAAATGCCTGGGTTGGGTTTTTGGGGGGGGTTGTTTTGTGTGTTTTTTTGTGTGTTTTTTTTTAAAGAATAATAATAATAAATAGCATTTGTATAGCGCATATTCCCGCTCAACAGCAGGCTCTTTTGGTTGAGCTCAATAATTTTTACGAGAGCCTGGTTTCACCGCGATGCATTACATAATATGTTGATAATACACTCGGAGAGTAAAGCTTAGAGTGCAGCAGCTGTGTTAAGATGATGAGGTTTAATAGAGTCATAATATCTCGATCTCCTCACACCCAGGAAAAACCGTGCGCGATGCGTCTTTTGAACTGTGCATACGACCTGTGCCTTATCGGTGCAGCCCTCATATCTCTCCTGTAAAACTATCACCATTACGCTAACGGGGCAGGCACTCTGTGCAGCTCTTAAAATAGCCAAGCACCTGTTTAGGCACATTTTGAAAGTTAGCCTCAGAAAATATTATCAGTAGAGGGCATGTACGGGTCATGTGAACAAAATTTGATCAATAGAAAATGGTCGTCTTCATTATAATGTATAATGTTATACACATGCACATTATAATAAGCATTTCGATTAATAATAATGTGTTATTATTTTTTTTAAAGAACCTATATAAAAGCAAATTATGCAGTATGGTATGTTGCATCGTAAACTATGGTGCGATCGTTGCCTGTTTGTGTATGTGTGTGTGTGTGTGTGTGTGTGTGTGTGTGTGTGTGTTTGTTTGTGAGTGTGTGTGTGTGTATAAGTGTGTGTGTGTGTGTGTGTGTGTGTGTGTGTGTGTGTGTGTGTTTGTGTGCGTTCGCGTTTGTGTATGCAAGTGATTATGTAATCTATGGTTTTGGGATTGATGGGTATACAGCTAGACAGATACGTGTATAATAATGATGTTTGTTTTTTATATTATAGTCAAACAAACATTAATAGACACGATGATCACAAGTTTCCCTAAACCATTTCCCGTTATCTCTACATTTAACTTGTTCCACTACCCCAATTCTAACCCTCCACCCCCCCTCCCAATTTCTCCCTCCTCGCTCACTTTCAGTCTTTCCTCAATTAACTTCTCCGAAAACACAGATCACAAGTAGAGATAAGCCTTAAGGAGCGGCGTGTGTAAGCATCTTCCACCAGGTTAGGTACTGACTCTGTCTTGTTCATGCTGCCCACTGGTCAAACAGGTGAGGCCACGGGTGGGGGGATGGGATTGTGGCGGGGAGGGGGGGATGAGTGGCATTGCTGGTCTCAGTATTGTTCATAGAAGTAGAAAAGCGATAGATATCGTATTCTGACTCAACGGGGGCGGGGGGGGGGGAAATATTGTACGTGTAATTTTAAAAGTAGGTATACATATGTTGATTGATTGTAAACTTGCTCCTCCTATTTTTTTCGCACGCCGTGGGCCTTCACGTTAACTGGTTTGCCAAGGTGTCATGAACCAAAGACACATTCAAGATTGTAAGGCTGAAATCAACCATCACACAATTTCATTTCGAAAAAGCATGAAAAACATAACTGCAAATTTACTATAATTACCTGTAATACAATCCGCCAAGATATTACAATACTATTACCACTACTCCAGTCTCTTGTGACCGTATGCAGTTGCGAGCGCCGTAAAAACCTCTACTATAACAAAAAAGTCCCGTCTCTCCATTTGTTTTGTCGTTCTCGCTGTGTGCCCACTGCTCTGTGACCCCCACTTGAGACGGTCAGCGAACTGCTTAAGTAAACAAATGATTTTGTTTACCGGTAGCAGCGTCCATCTGTTGAGACTCCTGGCTCCAGAAGTGGGCACCTTGCTGACAGATAACCATCTTTTTCCCGTTCCCCCGTTCCCCCTCCCCCCTACCCCCTCCGCTACCTTTTGTACATGATTACACACCAGCAGACCCGTGGCTGTAATTTGTCGGTCAGAATTTCCGACACATTTGATTGATTGATTGATTGATTGATCGACTGATTCATTGGTTTATCGATTGATTGATTGATTGGTGGATGGATGGGTGGATGGATGGATGGGCTGACTTCTGTCTTTCTTTTTTCTTTTTTTTTTCCTTCTTTCTTTCTTTTTTTTCTTTCTTTGTAACTTTCTTTTTTTTTTTAATAAATAAATTCACATCCACACAATAATAGTCATTTAATATGGGGAAAGGGTAAGAAAGACAGAAAGAACAAACACAGCGAAATAAAAGAAGAAGGGCTAGCAGTGCCACCCTTCAACCGTCCTCTCATACTCAGTAACTTTGTCTACCAGACCCAATGATTGTCAGTGTAGACGTCATGGGGTAATGATCAGGATCTTTGCGGTAACACTCAGAAAACACAAGTTCGATTCCCAAGTGGAGAGAACGACTCGACCGTCTTTCAGCTGGGACTTAGTATCTCTTTCAGCCTGAAACTCTCTTGACAGGCAGGGTCAAAGCCACCCACCTCATAAAATTAATATCTATCTAGTGGGTACGAGTGCGTAAAACATGTTCATATATTACAAAATAATAATAAATATACACCCTTAAAAGAACTGTTTTTTCGGGACGGGGAG
>NW_004797654.1:86514-88538 GCF_000002075.1 Aplysia californica
AGACTCCTGGCTCCAGAAGTGGGCACCTTGCTGACAGATAACCATCTTTTTCCCGTTCCCCCTCCTCCTCCCCCTCCCCCCTCCGCTACCTTTTGTACATGATTACACACAAGCAGACCCGTGGCTGTAATTTGTCGGTCAGAATTTCCGACACATTTGATTGATTGATTGATTGATTGATCGACTGATTCATTGGTTTATCGATTGATTGATTGATTGGTGGATGGATGGGTGGATGGATGGATGGGCTGACTTTTGTCTTTCTTTTTTTTTCTTTCTTTCCTTCTTTCTTTCTTTTTTTTCTTTCTTTGTAACTTTCTTTTTTTTGAATAAATAAATTCACATCCACACAATAATAGTCATTTAATATGGGGAAAGGGTAAGAAAGACAGAAAGAACAAACACAGCGAAATAAAAGAAGAAGGGCTAGCAGTGCCACCCTCCAACCGTCCTCTCATACTCAGTAACTTTGTCTACCAGACCCAATGATTGTCAGTGTAGACGTCATGGGGTAATGATCAGGATCTTTGCGGAAACACTCAGAAAACACAAGTTCGATTCCCAAGGTGGAGAAGAACGACTCGACCGTCTTTCCAGCTGGGAACTTAAGTAATCTCTTTTCAGCCTGAAACTCTCCTTGACAGGGCAGGGGTCAAAGCCAACCCCACCCTCATAAAATTAATATCTATTCTAGGGGGGTACGAGCGCGTAAAAACATGGTTCCTATATTACAAAATAAAATAATAAATATATACCCTTAAAAGAACTGTTTTTTCGGGACGGGGAGGAGGGGGGGGGTTACACAAAAGCTAAGAATGGTTTATAAATGTCATAATTAATATTTCTTTTCAATAATTAGAGCCAACATGAATAGGTCTTCTTTTATCCCTTGCCAGTTTATATGAGATTGACGCCCTATGATTAGTGGGAAAAGTGCGTATGAAAGATTCGAAAAATGTATTACGTACATACTTAGTATGACATGTAACTGTTACAGATAGAGATTCAAGGATTATAGATGTAAGTTGATGATTTGAGAACTGATGATTTTAGAAATATTGGTTGTAACGAATAATTATGCGTTTAAGTAATGTTAGCGTTAGTCTTATCTTCCTCCGCTCCAATGAGTCCCAAGGGACGTGGGCAATGAGTCGCTTTAGCAAAATCTGGATACTATCTTAGTGCACCTCTTCCGGCAAATAATATGTTATGAACCCGTTCGGCAAATGGGTTAGAACCACTTTGACAAACGGGTTAGCATCACTTCTACAAATGGGTGCACCCACTTCGGCAAACGGTTTCAGGAAAAAGAGTTAGAGTCTGAATTCGGATAATGTCTTATTGGGGATTATCCTATTATCCGGATATTTATCCGGATTTTGCTCACCTCTAGGCGTGGGCACCCTCTGTCCCGTTCCCTACTTATTTCATTGAATAATTACAACGAACCTGAATAAATAATTGAGACTCTACGATTTTTACTTGTAGTGGATGGTAAATCTCCAAGTCTGCGATTTGAAACTGGGGATAGATTTTTTTCGTCCTTCGTTATTACTTTTTGTTTTCAGATATTGTGGGGGTGGTGGGAAGGGGCAATGTTTGCACCTGGAAAATAATATAAAAAGCTAATAGCTGGCTTTAGAAGCTGGCAATATGACAGGAAAAAGCCTAACCTCGGCAATAGTGATGATTTCTTTCCTTTCATTTTTTGTTGTCTAAATCAAACTTCTGTCAACTGGAGTCTCTCGGGTACAATAGTAAATCAAGTTATTGAATCCCGCCTGGGGTTGAGATTGTGGAGGAGGACGAGGGGACATGGGACTCTATGAATACCCCACCCCTGTGGTTGGGGAGAGGGGATTTCATAAAGTTCACCCACCCAACCAACCTACTGTTTGACTCCTGCATTGTTGTATCCCACACTATTGGTGTTGTCCCTGACAGCCAATGTCAAATCAAATTCACCTTCACGTCAAACTGGCGACAATTCTTTGATTCATTCGACCTAAGAGAAACACATCAAC
>NW_004797654.1:90380-91833 GCF_000002075.1 Aplysia californica
TCTCTCTCTCTCTCTCTCTCTCTCTCTCTCTCTCTCTCTCTCTCTCTCTCCCTCTATGTCTCTCTCTATCTCACTCCATCTCCCCTATCTTTCTCTCTAATGTTTTGTTAATAAGCCAAAACTGTACCTGGATGTGTGTCAATGTACTGGAGGAATCTAGACCAGTTCGCCGTAGAACGTGTCAGAATATATTTATGGTCGTAGAAATTAGTAGGAACCGCCTACTCATTGGCATGGGTGGTTGGAAGAAGCCTTTGGTAGTTTGTACTTCTTTTCTTTCCTTCTTTTGTTTCTGTCTGTGTGTCTTGCATCTGCGCTGAACGGTGGTTATTGTTGAGTTGCAAGTGCCGTAAAACTCTTAACTAAAATTGAAACTAGTGTACGTATGGGTAGTTTAAGGGCACTGTAGGTTGGTCCACGTTCTTTTCTTTCTCTCTGATATGTTTGTCTGTCTTGGGCGCGCCGTTGGATCAGTTAGTATCAAGCTAGCCTGCGGAGTGGATTGCCCTTGTTCGAATCTTCAAAGGGGTATTCTGAACTTCGTTTGTTTTTTGGAGTTTTTAAGGCACAGTTTTATAGAAGATGGACGCTTACATTCGGGGGCTGGGTGCTCTGGTGTGGTTTGCTCCTTCTTTCCTACAAACATCTGTCGTCCTGATCTCTCCTCTTTTTTGTGTTTGTTACATGTTCTCATGTAACAAGTATAATCTTCGGCACTTATATGATCTTATTGTGCGGGTGGTTGGCGGGTGCTCTGGTGTGGTTTGTTCCTTCTTTCCTATCAAACATATGTCGTCCTTATCTCCCGTCATTCTATTTTGTGTTTGTTACATGTACTCCCTTGTAACACCTCTCATCTTCGGCACTAATATGAACAACAAGTGCCGTAAAACAATTACTAAAATGAAAACTAAAACTATGGCCTTATTGTGTTGCAAGTACCGACAAACTGTTACTAATACTAAAACTGAAAACTAAATTCGGAGGTTTCACCTCATAAATAACATAACAACGTTGAAACAAACGGGTGTTTAATCTAAACAATTCGTGCGCTACCTGGAGGTGTCAACTCTGGCTCAGAGGTTGATGTGGGATGGGCCCGCCATTGCTTATGATCGATAAATGGAAATGGTGAAATGGTATGGGTTTAACGCCCCTAACAATACTGTTAGGTTATTTAAGAGGCGGGACCTCCAAGTTTAACGTCCATCTCCTAAAGGACGGAGCCAAGTGGGAAATTCGTGTATAGTGCCTTTCCCAAGGACACAAAGTCGGACCGAATTGAGGCTCGAACCCCCGAACTTGCAACCTCACGATTATGAGTCCGGCAGCCTGGCCACCGACGCCACCCGGTCGATAACTGCTCTCGTTCATTTTTTCATATTAGTTATTTAGTCCAGTACATACTTTGATGCTGTCGGTCTGCACTGTGCATTGTCCACCTGTCGTCTTA
>NW_004797654.1:91933-95236 GCF_000002075.1 Aplysia californica
CCCCCAACAACAACAAAAAAACCAACAAAACCCCCAAAAGACAAAACGTATATTATATGCGTAATTAGGTCAAGTGCCGTTTTTATGCAGTGGCGAAAGCCCGTTTCCTGGCACTTCTTTCTGTCTTGATTTTATGGCTGTGCAATTAAAATTAAAGAAGTTTTAGGTTTTTGAAAATATGCGTTGTGACCTAATTACAAATCGATATTGTCATGACACAAGAAATTTTACTCAATTACTCCCTAACTATTTACTGTACACCTCAGCAGGTCTGACGAAAGGTAGACCGGGCAATGCTATGAACATTTGACATGACATAGACAGATGGACCGAATTGTAGTTAATTTGATGTACACCCAAAAAGGTAGTTGTTTTTCTGTTGCCACTCTTGTAGTATTTCATTTTTGGCATATGTTATTATCTGTTTTTCTGTCATAATACGGCAGACCTGTAGCCTTGTATGATGACCAAAGACCTAGACCTATGTGCCTTACTTGTCCCCTGCACACAATGACCTTTATCGTGTCGGTGTTCTTCTCTTTGCTAAAAGAACAAAAAACAAAACAAAACAACCCAACAACAAACAAACAAACAAACAAAAAGTGCCGAGAGGGTCTTGATGAAAGTGTTTTGCATAGACCTGGGTTCATTGTCCTCTCTTGCTCCCCCTGGAGTCGATCAGGACTTCGTTCCATTTTTATTTGGGGAAGTTATTTTATCAAGTTTCCACATCTTTCTTATCAAATGTGGTATCTCGCAGCAGGTGGTTGGAGGGCGCCATTTGTGGGCCCTGCTTTGTTTCAATCCCTCTGTTGTTTCTGATTGCCTTACTCACTCCTTCTCCTCCCTCCTTTTGCATTTCGTCTTCGTCCTCGTTGTCGATACAGTTAGTCGTTCCGGTGATGCGCACAATTTGTGCATCCTCTAAGTTGCCGTATCGCTACCTTAGAATTGCCTAGTTCTATCTGACATTTTTGGCTATTTTTAGTCACTATGACCATGAGATCAGAAACCAAATGTTCTATTTGCTCTA
The DNA here is from genome assembly GCF_000002075.1 of Aplysia californica. NCBI lineage: Eukaryota > Metazoa > Mollusca > Gastropoda > Aplysiida > Aplysiidae > Aplysia > Aplysia californica. The sequence goes on from NW_004797654.1 coordinate 92,967, forward strand.
TGAAAATTGTAAGATTGTTCGAAGTGGTAGTCAAGATATTTAAAGAATTGCGTTTGAAAAAGTCTGACATGTTTTGACAGGCATTTCTAAGGTAGCGACATCATATGTTTCTCTGGTGTAGTATATTGGCGTGTAGGTGGTTTAAGGGTTATGAAGCGGGTATAGTGCTGCAAGGCTTTAAGTTGTAGTGGCTGTTCTCTGAGCCCTATTTTTTTGTTTCTGTCTTACTTTTTCTCAGCACCAAAATGACCACTTTTGTGCCAATGTACTTCTCTTTACGTGGGTGTTTGTGGTGGGTGCTCTGGTTTGGTTTGCTTCTTCTTTCCTATCAAACATCTATCCTCCTTATCTCCCCTCCTTTTTTTATGTTTGCTACTCTCTTGTAACCCCACGAGGCTATGCCACTGACTGAAGTGTCTTTAGGCCATTACCAAAGGGGGGAGGGGGGGGGGGAAGGGCATTTCTTGTTCTAATGCGCAGTAGAATTGTAAATGGGCTCACCCAACAATGTCATGCTCATAACTGTGCCTGAACTGCAACAGGGAACAGTTACTTTTTCTTCCCCAATCCTTACTATCGTCATTTTCCTCAACGTCCTTTGTATGTTTGTCACACTCTTGTGACCCGCTATTTCCGAGGTGCCGTGATAGTCGAAGCAGACTTTGTGCTGTTGAAGCTAGAGAGGTGAGCAGAGTAAGCCTGATTCCGTGTAAGGACTTCTCTGTTGACTTCCACCCCCTTGGCGGTCATATGACCTCTACTAATCCAAAACTCTCTTGTAACACCTTTAATCTTCTGGCGCTCATATGACCTTATTCAGTTGCGAGCGCCGTAAAACCTGTACTAAAACTAACTTCTCTTTACTCAAACAAAAAGAGCCGGAATGTTGTGACCTGCCCTGCCCTCCATAGAAGAACATCCGGGTCACTTTTTTGTTGTTGGAACCAGGGTGGGTGTTGCCCCATCTGTATCTCCGATAGCAGATTTTATGACGGCAGCACTAAATGACCATTATTGTGTCGGTTTGTTTTTTAATTACTCAAACAAACAATCAAACAAACAAACAGACAAACGAACAAACAAACAAACTGTCTCTGTGGGGGGTTGACGGGTGTTCTTTTGTGGTTTGCTTCTTCTTTCCGATCAAACATATCGTCCTTCTCTCCCCTTCTTCTTTTTTATCTTTGTTACTCTCTTGTAACACCTCTAATCTTCTGGCGCTCCTATGACCTTATTATGCAGTTGCGAGAGCCGTAAAACCTTTACTAACACTAAAAAACTGTCTCTCACACTGATCATTGCAGGCAGGGTCGAACCAACCTTCTGAATTATCTAAAGTCGTGTCAAATGGGGTAGTTATAAATGTTTTTTTTAACCCAACAACCTACAAGACATTATTATTCAAGGCCAAAAGCAGGTGCTTGGAGAGCGCCACCGTTAGGTCCTACTTCTTTCCTTTCCCTCTGTTGTTTCTATCTTTCTGTCTTACTTATTCTCAGCACTAAATGACCAATATTGTGCTGATAATGTGCTTCTCTTTACTGAACCCCCCCCCCCCCAAAAAAAAACACACCAAAAAACAACAACACAAAAAAACACAACAAAATAACAAAACAACAACACACAAACAAACCAAAAAAACCCAACAACAACAAAACAACAACAACAACAAAACTACAGCAACAAAAAAAAACAACAACCACCAACAAAAAAACCCAAAACAACAAACAACAAAAAACAACAACCCCCACCCCCCCAAACCCCCCCCCCCAAAAAAAACCCAAACAACATATAAACGAAAACAACCCGGCATGGATTCGCCTCAAAACTAATCCAGCACGACGATCCTAGGCTTCTTTGACAGCTCTGTAGACTTGACAGTTCTTCTTTCCCCCTCTCTTTAGTTTACATCTCAAAAGGCAGAGAACGCAAACGTCAGGGAAATATTTCGAATGTCAGCATTTCATTTAGTTTTTTAAATCATTGTTATTATTATTGTTATTGTTATTATTATTATTATTATTTTTGTTATTATGATGATGATGATGATGATGATGATGATGATGATTATTATTATTATTATTATTATTGTGTACAGAGTAAGTCTGGTTCCCCGTTTGGACTTCTCTGTTGACATCCACGCCTTGGCGCTCATATGACCTTATTATGCAGTTACTAGAGTGGTAAAACCTTACTAAAACCAAAGATAGTAAATAACAAGATGGGCCACTCAGCCAAAAAAGTGTCCGCAGGAAGTATGCTCTTTGCTT
>NW_004797654.1:95821-97162 GCF_000002075.1 Aplysia californica
TCCACCTTACACCCCACCCGCCGTGGATGATTTGCCTTTTATTTTGGTGTGGTTTGCTCCTTCTTTCTGATCAAACATCTATCGTCCTTATCTCTCCTCCTCCTTTTATTTTTTGGGGGTTAATTAATCTGTAATATTAACACCTCTAATCTTCGGCACTTATATGACCTATTTGTGCATCAAATGCTGTAAAACTCCTACTAAAACTATAATGAAATTACTAAAACTTTCACTCTTTGAGGACGAAGCGGACACATGCGTCCGGTCAGCAGCTGAGCAACGGCAACGTTTTGGCACGTTTGGAACTATCATACACAAATCAGAAACACGAGTTTGTTTATTTTATAGTTCGCATATACTGCTGCCTGCCTTTTGAAGTTTTGTGTAAAGAAAACAAAATTTAAAAAAACCTATGTGAAGGACGAAAGTTATACCCTAAAACAGCACACCTTTTTGCGTTGTCAAATGACCAGTGTGCTAGTAGTTAGTTAGTAGTACAGGGTTTTACGGCGCTCGCAACTGCAGAATTTAAGGTGTGCTGTTTTGGGGTATAGCTTTCGTCCTTTAAATAGCGCGTCATCAACGATTAAGTAAAAGTCACGGTGACCTCGTAACCTTCCAACCCCCAGCTTTCCTATGTTCTGTTAAAGATATTAAAGACCCCCCCCCCCCAACCCCTCTTTTTTCCCCGGCCTTATTTATTAATTTTTCATGTCCCCTTGATCTTCGGTCGGTTATTGTTTGTGTAAATTTGCGACAAGGCATTTTTATGACTTGACCTGATCAGTTGATAATAAATTGTTAGCTGAATAAAATGTGTTTGCGTATGTGCGCGCGCGCGTGCGTGTTGTTTCATTCGGCATGTAACCCAGCTTCGTAAAACATGGACATAATATTTTTTGCTGTTTTGCCACCGCAATGATAAAAACGTGTCGTAAATCACCGTGAACTTCGTCCCCCCCCCTCTCTCTCTCTCTTTCTTTCTTTCTCTCTGTCCCCCCCCTCTCTCTCTTCTCTCTCTCTGTCCCCCTCTCTCTCTCTCTCTCTCTCTCTCTCTGTCTGTCTGTCTCTCTGTCTTTTTTGCCTCCTGCCTGTGGAAGTGGGTGTTTGGTGGGTGCTCTTGTGTGGTTAGCTTCTTTTCTCCTATCAAACATCTAGTCCATTCTTTTCTAAAATGTTCTCCTTTCACCTCATTTCCTGCTCTCTAACACCATTTGACGTTCCGTCGTCTGCTTTCGTCTCCGCCCGATTTATTCTGTACCGATAAGTGCGTAAAAAACATCCTTCATTAAAAAAAAAAAAAGAGAATACTGGATCGACGTCCTTGTGGGTGGTTGGAGG
>NW_004797654.1:97380-99080 GCF_000002075.1 Aplysia californica
CGCCCGCCCAAAAACAACAACAAAAGAGCCTAGTAAGTTCAAATCAGGTCGGTTCTGACAGGGTCACTCACCGGCATTCTGAAGTGGCACTGGAACTTGCGCAGAGCCACATCCACCTGCAGTCCGGACAGGTCGATCTCGTGACAGAAACATCTGGGGGAAAACAAAAAACATCGATTTATTGAGAGGACAGAAAAAACAAACCACTGAACAAAAATACACCAACAACAGCAAAGTTTTTAAAGAATGCTAAAAAAAACAAACAAACCGTGAGAGAAATACCTACAATAATAAACGCACAAAATAAAGCCCAAGTGGTAACAATGAAAAACAACTAAATGGTTCTTCGTGCTACCCAAAGCTTTCTACTCTATTCTTTTGTGCGTCTTCTGTACATCTGTTGCGTATTTGTGTGTGTGCGCGCGTGCGTGCAGATGTGTTAGTGCGCGTACGCGTGAGATTAACTGTGAATATGCGCGTGTGTGCGCGTAAGCATGACTGAATATGCGCGTGTGTGCGCGTATAGACGCCTTTGTATGCCTGTACTTGTTTGTTTCTAACAGCTCCGGCAGTAAAGCTGATACGCATTTGAAAAAAAAAAAGAAAATACTGGGACGGTGAAGATTAAATCAGTATGGCGTTACAGCTCCCCAACAAGCCTCTTCAGCTTATTACAGACTAATTTCCGGAATGGCGGTATCCGCTTCCCACAGTTAAAAAGTTCGAAAACAGATCATTCCCATCATAATATCTCCAGACGAAAGGGGAGAGCCTTCCAAGATAAGATAAAGCGTGTGTACCATAACCCCCCCCCCCCCCCCCTAAAAAAAAAAAAATTAAAAATCCGACACAACTTAGACCATGTAGAAGGTGGACTCCCAACCATGCCTGTCTGTCTGGGCTAACCCGAGCTGAGAGGCACACCAATAATCGAAATTATTATACAGTCAGAATTGTCCAAGTCTAGACAGACACCCACTGTCGAGAAAAAAGTTATGGTCTTAAGACAGACGGACTTCCTGAACAGTATCATTGTAATTTTGTTTTTAACGCAAGGGGGCAAATGGGAAGTAACTGTTTGTACAGGTGACTGGCTTTTTTTTTGGCCAACAGGTTAAATAGGTAGAGACCTTATTCTTATTATTAGAATTGCTAAGTTTCATCTGCTCAGTACCCAGTTTTGAGAAATTTGACGTAAACAAACCTTACGTTTCACCTGTCAAGCCTTTTCGAAAGCAATTATTTAAATATCTTGATAACAATTCCGAATACTCTTATGATTTTGAGAGAGCAGATTTGGTGTCTGGCCTCATGGTCTCAGTAACTCAAAACTGCAAAAAATGTCAGATAGAACTTTGTAATTCTAAAGTGGCGAAAAGGGAGCGGAGTTATTGGGGAGTTTGTAATGCTGAAGACTTAGATGGAAATAAATTGGCTGCATTCGACGTTCGAAGAAATGGCCTTCTGCATAATACTAACTACCCAAATACCCAGAGGCTAAATCTGTTTATCAAATGTTGTGTGTAACCTCCGGGGTCTTGATTCTCGACATACATACCACAGGCAAAACACTATCAGACTGCTGGCAAAGCACTCCCACATCGTCAAACATCGCGTCTGTAGATGCACTCAGGAACAATAAATGCGCCCCCTCTCCCTCTATTTTTTTTACCTCCCTCTCTCACCCACTCTTTCTCACC
>NW_004797654.1:99961-101178 GCF_000002075.1 Aplysia californica
CTGTAAAGCCACGAGATATGTCCCACTTGGGGAAAAACGTATAAATTTATCTTAGCTTCTCAGTTTATCTATGTTATTGTCGTTCAGGGGGGGGGACCAGACGAAAACAATGCGAAGAACGAAATGAAGCAGGACCTTCGTGCCAATGGCGCCCACCTGCTAGCTAGATCTACCCACCTGACGAATCGTTATTTTTATATTATGTAAGAGTTTTACGGCACCTGTAACATAATTAGGTCATATAAGTGCCAAAGATTAAAGTTTGTTTTGTTTTAGTGAAGATGAGAATATCGACTCTATAATGGCCATTTAGTGCTGGGAACAAATAAGACAGACAAACAGAAACAACAGAGGAACAGTTAAGAACTAGACCCTACCAGTGGAGCCCTCCCTCCAGCCATCTGCGACGATTTTAGAAGTGTTACAAGAAAGTAACAAACACAAAAAAGGAGAGGTGAAGACGATATATGTTTGAAGGGAAAGAAGGAGAAATCCACACCAGAGCACTCGCCAACCACCCACTGACGAAGTTGGGTTTGAATGGAGAGACCGCACTTCTACATTACAATGGCAGTTTAGTACTGTCTAAAGACGACCGAGACAGCCAACAACAGCAACATCATCATCATCATCATCATCATTATTAACAACAACAACAATAACAACAGCAACAGCAACAGCAACAAAAACACACAACAACAACAACAACAACAACAAAAGGGAAAGAAAGTAGTATTTACTAGTGACACCCTTGAACCACCACCCTAACGCGACAAACTAAATGACCAGCAAACAAATACATAAAAAAATTTAGCCCGGAACAATGTTCAAGGTGTGCACTTATTAAGGTATTCAAGTAACTCTCGTAAAATTAATGTTATTCAAGCGCTCTTCACAAGTCTTGTGCCAACTATTTATTGCTATTATTGTTACGCACTATTGACACTCGTTTTTGCAAGAAATTTACGGTAATTAGGTCGCACAAGTGCTGAATCGACATGGTTTACATTATTCATGGTTAAGATGCGCCAAGAGGTATGTAACATCAAAGGAAAACAGTATAGGGGCATACACATGTGATAATTTCCTAAAGCGGGCATTAAACCGTGCGCGTGTGTACATGAAAGAGCAAGTGTACGTGTGTGTGTGTGTGTGTGTGTGTGTGTGTGTGTGCATGTGCATGTGCATAAGTGTGTATGTGTGTGTGTGTGTGTGTG
>NW_004797654.1:102461-106996 GCF_000002075.1 Aplysia californica
TGTCTGTCTGTCTGTCTCTCTCTCTCTCTCTCTCTCTCTCTCTCTCTTTCTTTCTCTTTCTCTCCCTTCTCTCTCTCACTCTCTTTCTCATCTTTCTCTTTCTCACCCTTCTCTCTCTTTCACTCTCTTTCTCACCTTTCTCTCTCACAACCTTCTCTCTCCCTCACTCTCTTTCTCAACCTCTTCTCTCACAACCTTCTCTCTCCCTCACTCTCTTTCTCACCTTTCTCTCTCACAACCTTCTCTCTCCCCTCTCTCATCTTTCTCTCTCACAACCTTCTCTCTCCCTCACTCTCTTTCTCATCTTTCTCTCTCCCTCACTCTCTTTCTCACCTTTTTCTCTCACAACCTTCTTTCTCCCCTCTCTCATCTTTTCTCACTTTCTCTCACTCTCCTTCCCCCCACCCCTCTCCCCCCTTCCTCCTCCACCTCTCTCTTTATCTATCTCTATCTCACTCTTTCACTCTCTCCCCCATAACAGGCATTGCGGAGTACTGGGCTAAGAGAGACAGACCCGCGCCTCAAGGAGTCCATGCAGAAACTGACCAATGTCCAGTCGGAGATCTCGGACCTGGACGCCGTGCAGAGCATCTATATTGACAGGGAGACCTTCAGAGAGTAAGTTGGCGGGTGCTTTGGTGTAGATTTCTCCTTCTTTCCTTTCAAACATCTATCGTCCTTATCTCCCCTTCTTCTTTTTATGTTTGTTACTCACTTGTAACACCTCTAATCTTCTGGAGCTCATATGACTTTATGCATTTGCGAGCGCCATAAAACCTCTGCTAAAAAAAAGAGAGTAAGTACTATTTGCTTAGATTATTTGTTTGTGTGTGTGTATATTTGTTTGATTGATTCTGCTTATCAACCCCTAATGTGAGACCCCCCTCTTAGATAATTGTACAGTGTTGCCGGGGGCGTTAAACCTTTACGATTTCCCACATTTTAAAACTTCACATCTGTAATATAGATACCCTAATGAATTGAATATAGTATTATACTTTGTGCAAGCCTCTAACGAATATAATATCATACTTTGTACTTAAAAAGAAATCAATTCGTCGACCGATGTTGGTATGGTTTGCTCCTTTGCCATCTATCGCCCTTATCTCTCCTCCTTTTTTAAATTATCTTTGTACGTTACTCTCTCCTAAACACCTCAAGTCTTTGGCACTTGTATGACCAATTTGTGTAGCAATTTCTGTAAAAGTCGTCATTAAAACCAAAAGCTGTGGATTTTCAGATGCATCGGGGACAACATCATCCTGATAGCCAAGGCGTTCCGGAACCAGTTCATCATCCCGGAGTTCCAGCAGTTCACGCAGAGGATTGACGAGCTCTTCTGGAGGGCCAAGGCCAACACTGCGGGGGAGGTGAGTGGGGCGGGCGGGGTTGTTGTTGTTGTTGCTGTTGTTGTTGTTGTTGTTACTGTGTTGTCGTTGTTGTTGTTTCTGTGTGTTGTTGTTACTGTGTGTTGTTGTTACTGTGTGTTGTTGTTGTGGTTCCTCAAACTACGTTGTTTTTGTTGCTGCTGCTGCTGTTGTTGTTGTTGTTGTTGTTGTTGTTGTCACTGTGTATTGCTGTTGTGGTTTCCTCATAGATGAGATGTGTAATGTGGTACGTTGTTTTTGTTGCTGTTGTTGTTGTTGCTGTGGTTTTATTGTTGTTTCTACGTAGGTGAGGTGTGGAATATCGTCATCATCAATGCCTTTCACCCCTGGCAGGGTATGGGCCACCTACAAACTCCTTCCATTTATTTCTGTGCTGGGCCATCCTTCCCAGCTCGTTCCAAGTGAGCTTCATCTCTCTCAATTCCCTTTCTACGCTTCTCCTCCATGTTTCCCGTGGCCTACCCCTGCATCATGCTCCTTGTGGGTTCCACTGCAGCGACTGTCTTGTAATGTTTCCGCTGTGCTTTCTCAATTTCTGAAGGTGTTCCCATCCATCGCTACTTTCTTAGTCATATTTCTTTCTACTTCTATATTCCCTCGGCCCTGTCCTTTCCCTCGGTTCTTCATTTCTTATTCTATCTTGCCTCTTAATTCTTATGATACTCCTCATATATATCTGTTAATGAAAGTTTGGAATTTTTTCAGCACTGTCTTTGTTGTCTTCCAAGTTTCGCAGCCGTAGAGGAACACATAATTGACATGATGTGTGGAATATGCAATGTTATTATCGTGCTGTTGTTTTTGCTTATGTAGAGAAGAGCCGGGCAGGGTGGTTTGTTGTATTATTGTTCTAGTTGATTGTGGTTGTTGTTGTTGTTGTTGTTGTTGTTGTTGTTGTTGTTGATACTATTGTTGTGCAGGTGGTGGTGGTGGTGGAGTGGTGAGTGGTAAGAGAATGTCTTCTTACCTTCCCTCAGTTGTTTTTGCCTGTAGGTTTTACGATTTCCCAGCACTTGTCATCCTCTTAGAGTGTCAGATCAGAAATAGACATCGGCTGCCATGGTTCGCCACCTATTTCTTTGCTTGGACGCTCTAAAAATACATATGCTTTCTTGCTCTTTCCCCGTCACCCACAGTTCTAAATCTCTAAGTTGCTCTTGATCTGCGTGCGGGTGTTTGGAGGGCACCACTGGTAGTCCCTTCTTCTTTTGTTTCACTTTGTTGTGGGTGGTTGGAGGGCGCCACTGGTGGGTCCTGCTTCTTTACTTTCCGTTCCCTTTCTTGTTTCTGTATGTCTCGCCTTGCGTTTCCCAGCTCTTTTGCATTCTATTTTCCCGCTGAGAGTAAGATGCCCAGGGTTGTCAAAATATGTCTGTTCAAGTGTCCCAGAAACTGTTTGTCAGGAAGATCCTGACTATTTTCAATTGATGAGCGGCCCCTGTAGGCTTCTTCCAGCACTACCTCTTGTTTCTTTTCCTTTTATGAAATTCTCAAACGACTCCTTAGAAACCACATTTCTGTTGCTTTTAAGTAAGTTTATTTTCACTATTTATTTATTTAGCAGTGACAGTCATATAGAAGAGTTGATCACACATAGCCTTTTAAAATTATTGCGTGGTTGTCACTGAGATGTTTCTGCTTTAAAGGATTTGACTCAATTTATGGAAAATGTCTTTTGCTTTTGTCATTTTTTTAGGGGGGGGGGGTACATCTTTGTGGCTCATTTGACATTTAATACAGGGATATATCCTAAATTTTGAACGTTTGAACTTGTCTGATCTTTTCACCAGTAAGTGTAAAATTACAATTAGGATGTTCTGTCTTTTTATGTGTATCTGGGAATTAAGTGAATCCATTCATTTTGTTTTCTTTGCATTTTTAATAACCCATCACGTTCATTTTCCTCAACAAAAGTATGTAGAACATTTTTTGGGGGTAAAATTCGAATCTGCCATTAAAATTGTGTGAACGGCCCATCTGATGTTATCAATGTTTTCTTCATTCACTTTGAGACCAGGACTTCCTTCAACGTTGCTAAGAATTGTTTTAGTGATTGTGTTGAAGAGAGCTGGAGACATTACGTTGTCTTGCCTAACTCCTTTTAAATCTCTGTATACTGGTTGAACTCTGCTTCGATTCTTATAGTAACGTTTTGGCCTTAGCATGGATTCCTAACAAATCTTAAAGCCTTTCTTTGTGTTTAGCCCTTTCAGAATGTTGAGTAGTTTCTTGTCTAATTTTGTCAAAAGTTTTACAGTAATCAATGAAGCATAAATCTAATATAGATCTTTGTTCTTCAACACACTTTCCATTGGCATTGTTAACGTGCCTATGGCATTCCGGATACCTTCGTCGGGAAAAAAGCCAAATAATCATGTTCTAAATATCTCTGGTCCTATACTTTTTTTTCTCATTCTTTCGATCACTAATCGCATCAAAGCACCGCCAGCAGTAAATGGCCGCTGTTGTGTCCATATATGCTTCTCTCTACTACACTCACACACGAACGAACTCATTTTTTGGCGAGGTGTGCGCCAACTGGTGCTCAGTGTTTCCTTTGTACTCGTGTCGGAAATGGGGCCGATATTGATCTGCTTCGCTGTTAACCATAATTAATCCAACACCTCTTATTTATGACATGGTAAAATCAATTTGTTCAATGTGGATTCCCCCCCCCCCCCTCACTCAACCAAAAGGTCCTTACTTTCTTCTTTCAGAACGCAGGGGAGGTAAACACGAGTTTCGTATTTTTTTTCTTTACTGCAAATAGCACTAACAGCAGCATAACAACAGCAATGATAATAATTATATAATAATCGCTACGGTCATAAAATAATGGTAATAATGATACTAATGATGAATTAGATACATGTCATTTTATAATAGGGATACTGTTAGCAATATTAGTGCAAATAACAATAATGATGAAAGTGACATGATAATTAAACCTCATCCGTATCTCGCCGTCTCTCCATCCGAGAGCCCTTGGGTATTTCTCGCAAGTGTCAACGCAAAAAGTATCGCGTGTGAACTTGCTGGTGCATTCGCTCATATTGTGTGGGACATGTACCATAGATACACGCATACACACACACACACACACACACACACACACACACACACACACACACACACACACACACACTC
>NW_004797654.1:107240-112237 GCF_000002075.1 Aplysia californica
ACACACACACACTCGCCCTCATGCACACACTTACACACATGCTTTAGCAGTCACACATGCTCGTTCTCGCTGTTTACCTAACGCGAACAACACCACCACATCAAGCACCATTGCCTCTTAATACGTTCTTTCAACCACTCGTGATGGCATTCTGCAAAGACAGTTTTGAAGTCAAACAGTCAGTAAGTGGGTGGTTGGCGGGTGCTCTGGTGTGGTTTGCTTCTTCTTTCCTATCAAACATCTATTGTCCTTATCTCCCCTCCTTCTTTTTTTATGTTTTGTTACTCTCTTGTAACACCTCTAATCCTCTGGCGCTCATATGACCTTGTGCAGTTGCGAGCGCCGTAAAACTTTTACTAAAACAGAACAGTCAGTAACATACGTTTCTGACATTGGTTCTCTTGTATGTTTTCTTGCAAAGGTCGGAGCGGGTTCTCAGCTCAAGGGGGGAAGTCAGTGATAAATAAGACCGGCGCATGTGGTTGGCGGGTGCTCTGGTGACTGGTGTGATTTGCTCCTGCTTTACTATCAAACATCTGTTGTTCTGATCTCTTTTTCTTCTTTTTTCGTATGTTACTCTCTTGTAATATTTCTAATCTCCAGCTCTTATATGGCCTAATTGCGTTGCAAGTGCCGAGAAACTCTTTCTAAAAGTAAAACTTAAAAAAGACAAACGGGCGTTTGTTGTGTAGTGGTTAGGCTATTCGCCGTTGCACGCGGGAGACCCCAGTTTGATTTCCTAGTGGGGAGAAACTTTTACTGAGTATTCCAGTCTCTCCACTGGGATGTTATTGTATATCTCTCAGCCTGGGTTGGCCTTGACAGGCAGGGTTCGGAAGCCCATTTTCTGAATGATCAAGAATGTGTCGATGAGGGTATAAAAAACATCTCGCTTAGTATATGTTCAATGCAGATTACTCTGCGTCAAAGTTCTCAGGGTCTGATGTAGCGTGCATGAAAACATCCTTCAAGCAAGACCTAGCTAGGGAACATGTTGCCTGCCCTCCATCCGCTACATGCAATCACAGGTTAACGTAATAGTAATGGTCCTTGAGTGCTGGGAAAAAGTAAGACAAACAGACAGAAACAACTGAGTGAAAGTACAGACGTAGTACCTTCCAGTGAGCCCCTCCAAACACCCGCTCTTGGACAGTGTGATTATAATATATACCAAAAAGGGAGGAAGTGGGTGGTTGTACGGGTGATTTTCTTGGACAGGTGGTCGTTAGAGCAGGTTCAACTGTAGTTCTTGTGTTGTTGTGCTTCTCTGTGCTCAAACTGTCCAAGAGGACCACACGTATAAGATGATTACTTTTCTCCTCGGCAATGGGTGGTCGTCTTGAACAGTTTCGACAGTATTTTAAAGTACATGTACAGTTTCCATCAATGGTCATTCACTGTGTCCGTCCCCAGCTGGCGTCGTACATCCCACAACTGGCCAGGTTCAACCCGGAGAGCTGGGGTCTGGCCATCTGTACGGTGGACGGTCAGAGGTGGGTACGTGTGTTGGTGTAGATGAGATGAGATGAGATAGGTGAGATGGGATGAGGAGAGATAGGTGAGATGAGATGAGGAGAGATAGGTGAAATGAGATAGATGAGATGGGGTAGATGGGATGAAACAGATAAGATACGACAGGTGCAATGGGGTAGGTGAGAGGATGTAGATGAGATAAAACAGATGAAATGAAATAGATGAAATGAGGCAGGTGAGTTGGGAAAGATGAATTTAGACAGGTGGGATGAGTTGGATAAGATGAGATAGATAGGGTGAGGTAGATGACATGACACAGGTGAGATGAGACAGATGGATTAAGACAGGTGAGATGAGGTCTTGGATAATTCCTGGATGCCCTGTTAGCTCAGTTAGTATCATACTTGACTACCAGAGCAAATGGCCCTGGTTCGAATCCCTCAAAATTGGACTTTCAAGGCTTTCAACCCATCTGGATCGGTCGATGTTAAATGTGGAGGTCTTGCCTCTTAGACAGTCTAGGCAGAGGATAGGTGGACCCCGGTGTGTACCTAGGTTTTAGGATACTTGGACCCTGGAGTCAACATAGTGAAATAATTACCGTTGGTTTAAGTTTAAGAATAGGTGGACCCCAGAGTCAATGGCCTAGGCCTACCCCTGATTCGGGTCAAATGTGCAGTGATCTACCACCCCCCCCCCCCCCCCCCAAGAAAAAGAATAAAACATATCACATTTTAAAAAAAAGTTTTAATATTACGATTTCATCTTTTTTTCTTTATTTGCTAGCCTAAGCCCTACCCTAAAAGGACGATGTCAGATAGGTTTCATTGGTCAGGAGTCCGCCTGTCCGAAAACTGCAATTTTACTAGGTGCACCCCGGGGTCCTTCTATCATAAAACCTTGTGTTTCGCCAGGTAGACCCCGGTGTCCTCCTTTTTTGTGTTTGTTACTGTCTTGTAGCACCTCAAATCTTTGGTACTTATATGACCTAATTGTGTCGCAAGTGCTCTAAAACTCATATTACTAATACCAAACTGTCTTCTATAGATACGCCTTGGGAGACGCGTTTGACCCCATCTGTCTCCAGTCTGTGAGCAAACCGTTGACCTATGCCATGGTTCTGGATGAGCTGGGGCCGGAGGTCGTTCATCAGTACGTGGGCCAGGAGCCCAGTGGTCAAGCATTCAATACCATCGGGCTCGACCCAATGAGTGAGTAACCTTTACTGAGGGATGATGCTCAGGAGATCATTCTAAAAAGCTAAGGGCTGTCACAATAAGGCATATTCGTATTGTATTTGTACAGTCACATCAGGTTGCGTTGGTGCTGGATAATGCACGTCGCCTTGGGCCTCAGAAGCAAGGACTGGGTTACAGTTCTCTTAAATATAAAAGCATAAAAGTTGTATTTATCATTATTGATTTGAAATATATCATTGCTTTCATAAAAGCTAAAGGATTCATGGAAATAATCTTGGCCTGTGTATGTACACATACTTTTTAAAAACAGTCCTTAAGTCAGATATTTTTTAGAAATAAATTTACACAAAGCTGTATATTCTTTTGGTTGTCATATAATGACCAGTGCTTGGAGACCAAGTTTAAGTGTGACATTTTCAAAACCAAATTGTGTTGACAGCACCGTAAAACAAATACCGTCACTAATCAATTAACATGACAATAACGACTGGTTGTCCATTCTCTCTCCCCAGACCGTCCTCACAACCCCATGGTGAATGCCGGCGCTGTGGTCACATGCTCTCTGCTCAAACAAGGGATGAATCTTGCTGACAAGTTTGATTTTGTAAGTTGACATAAACAAGGGATGAATCTTGCTGACAAGTTTGATTTTGTAAATTGACATAAACAAGGGATGAATCTTGCTGACAAGTTTGATTTTTTAAGTTGACATAAACAAGGGATGAATCTTGCTGACAAGTTTGGTTTTGTAAATTGACATAAACAAGCTGTTAGATTTTGAAGTTAAAGCAGAGTTATGAGTTCTATTCTTGGCTCCGTTAGGAAGAATTTTATATCATGAGAAAAAATCATGTAAGCCTCTTTTCCCCTATTCACCCACCTGCAAATGGATCTTTGCTAATAGTAGGTACTGCAATATGGGTAAATTTTAATCCATTTGAAGAGTTTGCAGCACTCTGTTTCCCTTGGGGAAACCATAGGTAATTTAAAATGAAGAAGCGGGCGAATAGAGTTGTGGTGAATAGAGTTGTGGTGAAGTTTAGTGAGCCTGCAGAGAGATTCACAATAATATATAAGCTGTTAGATTGTTTTTCCTCTGTCTCTATTCTCGTGCAGAATCAGCAAAAGACGAAACAGCTGGCCGGCAATGAGTACGTCTCCTTCAACAACTCTGTGTAAGTCCCAGCCACAAGATTTTACAATTTCCATCTCTGTGTAGATGTGGACCAATTACAAATTTCAAAACCTGAGTGGGTGGTTAGAGGAAGTCACTGGTAGGTCCTACTTCTTTTCTTTGTTTCTGTTGTTTATTTCTGTCTGTCTTGCTTTTTCCTTGCACAAAATGATCATTTTTGTGCCAAAACGGGAATCAAACAGGGAACCATCTGGTACAAGTGTGTCCAATGCTCGAGTCATTTGTAAGGAAGGATTGACCAGATCCTAGGTAGAGAGACCCAAAACTTCACGGGAGCCTCGAGGATCAGTGTGTGTCAAACAGCAGCCTTCTCACTGGTGACTGGGATGTCTATTTAGAGATGAACGAGAAGAAGAAGAAGAAGAAAGAAGTGTCAATCTTCTTCTCTTTACCCAAATTTGATTATGCAACTAGCCACCTGTGTCAGGGCTATCTTCCCCTGGTAAAATCCCCAGGAAAGTAATGCTCTAGGTCTCCTTATTGTATCGTCTAGAATTTATTTATTGACAGCAAGTCACAACATACATAGGTGAGCATGGAGCCCCTATGGTCGTGTTGGTGATTCAAGGGTGCCACTGCTAGGTCTGACTACTTTTCCTTAGTTTAAATAAGAGTTAGATGGCACTTGCAACACAAATGTCTCAAACAAGTGCCAAAGGTTAGAAGTGTTGCTAGACAGTAACATACAAAGAAAAGCTGGAGGAGAGAGATAAGGACGGCTGCTGTTTGATAGGAATGAAAGAGCAAACCACCTCAGAGCACCGACCAACCACCCTTTACTTTTTTATCCCTTTGTTGTTTCTGAGCCTTTCTTCCCTTGTTCCTTGCACTAGTAATCTTTGTCATGTCTGAGTACTTTAGTCAAATCACACTATCTCACTATCTAACTAAAATGAACATTGTTTTAAAAAAAATCAGTTTTAAAGGTATAATAGAAAAAAAACCATATGGCTAAATGACATTTACAATGTTATAGAATTAAGAAGAAAAACATTTTGGTTTAGACATTCAAATTTAATCTTTCCAGAACTTTAGTTTAGACATGCAAATATAATCTTTCCAGAACTTTGATTGTGCCTCAGGTAAATCTTAATTCTTTTCTTTCCACCTATTTTTCTGTCTGTCAAGTT
>NW_004797654.1:112337-117087 GCF_000002075.1 Aplysia californica
CCGCTGATACTGTGTCATTTTACTTCTCTTTACAAAAGATCAAATTCTCCATGAAAAATTTTGTGCTGTGTCTTATGCAAAGAACTCTTTCCTGCACAGGTTCTTGTCCGAGAGGCAGACAGCTGACAGGAATTTCGCTATTGGATACTACATGAAAGAAAAACAGGTAAGCTGTTCTCTGCGTAAGTGGTTCTTTGTGACTTTTCCATCCTCGTCTTATTCTGCACCTTTTTGTGGCTTGGAGTTTTGGTTCTGTGTTCTACTTATTTCTTAGATGGGGCCATTCTTCTTTTTGCAGGAAATCTTATCAGGTTAGTTATAATGTAGCACATGACCTAGCTGCCTTTAGAAAAACTGATTGAGTTTTTGTCACACGATGGTTGGAGGAAGAGGAGAGAGGGAGAGAGAGAGAGAGAGAGGGAGGGAGGGACGGACGGATGGACGGACGGACAGACGGACGGACAGACAGACAAGAGAGAGAAAGAAAGGGGAGGGAGTGAGGAATGAGAGAAGGAGGTAGAGTGAGAGACGGAGGGAGAGAGAGAGAGTAAGAGAGCAAGAGAGAGAGAGTATGAGAGAGCGAGAGAGAGAGAGAGTGAGAGAGAGAGAGATGGAAGGAGAGTGAGAGGGGGAGAGATAGAGAGAGAGGGAGGGAGAGAGAAAGAGAGAGAGAGAGAAAGAGAGACAGAGAGAGAGAGAGAGAGAAGGAAAGAACAAAGGAAGGAAGGAGGGAGGGAGGGATTATATTTTTATTTTGCTATCGATGAACATAACACTGTAGAAATATCCTAAGTTCTACACTTCACTAAGCTCCTTACCTCCACCTTTTTAAATATAGTATTGAGCCTAAGGTTACATGCTCAAAGGTTACTGGATTGACAACAACAGTAACAACAACAACAACAACAACAACCACCACCACAACGGCAACAACAATAACCACCACCACCTCCACAACAACAACAACAACAACAACAACAACCACCACCACCACAACAGAAATAACACCAACAACAACCATCTCCACCACCACCACCACCCCTACTACAACAGCAATAACAACAACAGCAACCACCACCACCACCACAACAACAACAACCACCACCACCACCACAACAGCAATAATAACAACAACAACAACAACAACCACCACCACCGCCACCACCACAACAACAACAACAACCACCACCACAACAGCAACAACAATAACCACCACCACCACAACAGCAGCAGCAACATAATGTAATCCATCATTTATGTTCACCCTCTAATCCACAGTGCTTCCCCAAAGGAACCAATCTGAAGGAAACTCTGGACTTCTATTTCCAGGTAGTACCCAGTGCTGATGCTTTTTTCTTCTTTATTATTTACATACTAATTAAACTTTTTTTCTTTGGGAACAACTAAAGCCCCCCCCCCTACCCTCCCCACCTTCCACTTACCTAAGCGCTGAGTCTAATCCCCGTCTTACCTTAAGACTGACAGTATATCCTCTCCTCCTACATTAACCCTTACTCTCCCCACTCCTTCCCTAACCTTAACCTCCCACCCACTCCACACACACCGTTATTGTTTATTTATTTATTCATTTACAAATACATTATGAGGGCTGGGAAGATCCTGATTCTACTTTTCAGTCCATATTCAGAGCAAGTTACTCTGTAAAAATTATTTTGTACGTTATGTTTTTCAGTAACAGACTTATGTATAGTTTGTACGATATCTTTTCCCTAGGAAAACTTTATGTAAACATTTAACCCAAATTTTCAGTGATTCATAGTTGTTCTGTGTGTGTGTCTCCTGTGGCTGCAGGTGGTTGGACGGCGCCTCTCGTAGTCCTACTTCTCATCTTTTCCCAATGTTTTTCCCTGATCTAAATGACCATCATTGTGTCATTGGTCATTATATAAGTTTAACAGCCCTTTCAACACCGTAAAGTTATTTATGAGGCAGGACCCCTGACTTTAACACCATCTCCAATAGTACAGAGCCAAATAGATGGAGAACTTTAAAAACTCCCCAAAACAGCCCAAGTTCAGAACGCCGTATTGGAGATCAAACCAGGGCCATCTGCTCCGCAGTCCAGCATGATACCAACTGAGCTAATGATGTGTCCCCACCATTGTGCTTTTCTTTATTCAAACAAACAAACATGCGAACCAAAAGAAAAAGAGTTCTTCATTGTTTAATGTGTGTGTTCTGTTGGGGATTCAAACTAAGGTCATGTGCACCACTGTCCAGCATGATACCAACTAACCACTAGTTAACGGTGTGCCCCCATCTTTGTGCCAAAGTTGTTCTCTTTACTCAAACAAACAAAGCAAACAAACAAACAAACAAACACAAGCAAGTGCCTCTTAGCTCAATGTGTGTGCGTGCATGCGTGCATGCGTTTATATCTATTTTTTATAGTCGAGGGTTTTAGGGCGCTTGCAACTGCTGCGCCTGCATGTGGTTCTGTGTGTGTTCCCAGTAGTTGATCATCTGTCCGTGTGTATCCCCCCAGCTGTGTTCCGTGGAGACGACGTGCGACTCGGCCTCGGTGATCGCCGCCACGCTGGCAAACGGGGGCATCTGTCCCGTCACGGGGCTCAAGGTGCTCGAACCCTACTGCATCCGTGACACGCTCAGCCTCATGCTGTCCTGTGGCATGTACGACTACTCCGGACAGTTTGCTTTCAAGGTGAGTGGAGTAGGGGGTGGTTGGTGAGTGCTCTGGTGTGGTTTGCTCCCTCTTTGCTGTCAAACATCTATCGTCCTTATCTCTCCTCCTTCTTTTTTGTGTTTGTTACTCTCTTGTAACCCCTCTAATCTCTGGCACTTATATGATCTTATTGTGTTGCAAGTGCTGTAAAACACTTAAACTAAAAGGGGAGTTGGGTAGGGGATGGGGGGGGGGGAGGGGGGTGGCTTTAAGGGGAGGGGTTAGTGGGATGGATGGGTAAGAAGAGAGAGGTTGGGCTGGGGTTGGTAAGGAGAGGAGGGGAGGGATGGATGGATCGTTACGGGTGGGAGCATCTGGGGGGAGAGGGGGGGGGGGGGGGTTAGGGGTTTAGGAATGAGGCCTTTCACTTTGGGGCTGGAAAATTTGTGTGATTGTCGTTTTTCTTGATTTTGGAATCTTTACTCACTTGAGCCTGAGATATTTTTCCCCCAACGACCATTGCAGCCTGACTTTTTTTGTGATGTTTTGAAGTGTTAACCTCAAAAAGACTGTGAAAGCTATCATAATAGTAGAAATACAACAAGAGAAAGAAATAAATCTTTAAAAAAAAGAAAGAAAACTGCTTCTAATTTGTCCAAATAGTTTTTATTTTATCAGTATTTTGAAATAGCAATGTCATGGGGTTATGTAATTTTTTCTGCGCCCAATTTATAATAAAATCATCCCTCGCAATGCAGGGGTGACTTACTTAGTCCGTGTCAGTTAAAAAAGTATAGCACATAATTTCTCCAAATTTTTGACGAAACGAAACAAGTAGGTCAACTGTTGGTTCGCTGCCTCGCGTAGCTTATAACCGAAAAACACCGGAGATATCGATCGATCAAGCGCATCCCGTAAATACATGGGATTAGGCCCGGGCGTCCCGTAGATACACGAGAATAGGCTCTAGTGAGTTAATGTTACTTCTCTATTCATAAATTCGTCTGTCTGTTTATCTGTTTATCCATCTGTCCTTCTGCCTGTGCACGTGGTTGGAGGATGCCAGTGGTAGGTCTCACTTCTTGACTCTTCCTCTACTGGTGTCTGTGGTATAGTGGGTAGGTGTTTTGCTTTGGCATTTAGAAGACCTGAGTTCGATTCCCGAGTGGGTAGAATTTTAATTGAGTATCTCAGTCTTTCTGCAGGGATGTATTGTTCCTCTCGGTATGTGTTGGCCCTGACAAGCAAGTCGGAAATCCGCCTCCTATGATCTAAAATGGGAGCGTAAAAACACCTACATTAGAATTTGAATAAAAAGCGAACATAATTAAATGCTCTTGATGGAGACTCGGGGTGCATGTTCAGTGATAAATACTTTTTTTTTTGGTCTGAACTTACAATAACACACTTGGCCATTCACAGGTGGGCTTGCCAGGAAAATCTGGCGTGTCAGGGGGCATAATGCTGGTTGTGCCTAACGTGATGGGCATGTTCATGTGGTCGCCTCCTTTGGATGGCTATGGCAACAGCGTTCGTGGGATTCAGTTCTGTGAGGTAAGTGTCTTGTCATCCCTGATGTACAGAAGATACTGTCTAGAAATGTTGATTAAAACTTGTTCACCGTTACTATTACAGATGTAGTGCATTGGTTGTTGGCGGATGCTCTGATGTGGTATGCTTCTTCTTTCCCATCAAACATCTGTAAGTGGGTGGTTGGCGGGTGCTCTGGTGTGGTTTGCTTCTTCTTTCCTATCTAACATCTATCGCCCTTATCTCCCCTTCTTCTTTTTTATGTTTGTTACTCTCTTGTAACGCCTCTAATCTTCTGGCGCTCATTTGACCTTTTGCAGTTGGGAGTGCTGTAAAATCTCTACTAAAACTAAACTAAAACATCTGTTATCCTTATCTCTCCTCCTCCTTCTCTTTGTGTTTTACTCATTAGTAGCAACCCTAATCTTTGGCACTAATCTGACCTATATTTGTGTTTAAAGTGCTGTAAAACTCTTACTAAATGTATACAGTTAAAAGTAAAACGTAAAATAAGGCACTGTGTCCCTCTCTCTCTCTCTCTCTCTCTCTCTCTCTCTCTCTCTCTCTCTCTCTCTC
>NW_004797654.1:117187-127824 GCF_000002075.1 Aplysia californica
CTCTCTCTCTCTCTCTCTTCTGGCACTGTGGCGTCATAAACGGTCAGCGATGCTTACAGTACACAGGATCTCAACACTTGCTTGGAGGTCCTTGAAAAGTGCTGAGCATGGGTCACTGAAATGTCCCATTGAAGGGAGTGGTTAGAAAATGTTACTGATAAGGAAAAGGTGGGTTTCTCACCGTTACATGCTAAAGGCATGAGCTCGATTCTTGGATGGGGAACTTATTTTATCATTTATCTCCATCTCTGGTATTATTTTTCTTCTTATTGTAAATGTTTTTTTCTTTAAGTTGAAGTAAGTGTTGTGGCCGTAGCCGAAGAGACAGAAATATACTTGTATTTGTTACCATGTCTTTACTTATGTCTTCGGGTTCAAAAGAGATAGAAAAATCGATTAACAAAACACTGTAGAAGTATCTTTAGTTCTACTCTTCACTAAGCACCTGCTTCCTGTGAAAACATGCTATCTGTACATAGGCAATCCCTACCTCCACCTTTTTAAATATAGTATTGGGCCAAAGGTTACATGCTCATGTTTGTTTCCATGTGTCTATGTATGTCTTCGGGATCTAAAGAAATAGAAAAAGACACATGTTTGTAACTATGTGTCTAAAAAGGCATATGTTTGTTTTTATGTGTCTAAAGAGACAGAAATATACACGTGTTTATTTCTATGTACCTACGTATGTCTTCAGGATCTGGTGCGTACCTTCAACTTCCACAACTACGACAACTTGCGCCACACGCCGCGTAAGTTGGACCCGCGTGTGCTGCAGGTGGACACTCAGGCCAATATGGTGGTCAACCTTCTCTTCTCAGCCTTCAACGGTGACGTCACCGCCATCCGCAGGTGAGTCTCACAACACCTGAAGGGGAAATGTACCGTTGAACTTGGTCTAACGGCTATCTGTGCAGAACAGTCACTTGTACTTTTGCCATTAAGATTGCAAGCAGTCTTTGATCATTATTATTTTAGAATTTTTTTTTTCTCAATCTGTGCTGTAACTAATAATTTTGTTTTATCTTTTTAACATTTCCATCTTTACTTTATTGTCTTTTAATCTTGTGGTGTATGTTTTTTAAAATTAATTAAGAATCACAAATTAGTGACCAGAATATAAGCCTTATTTTGAAGTTTTTTATAACTCTTCTTTGATTTCAGTAGCTCAGACTTTTCCAAATTTTTTTTTTCAAAGTTCAATCAAATACAACCCACATTTTCATACCCTGAGAACAAGTTGGTTTCTATATATATGTATTTGATTATTTGGCTTTTAAACACCTTAAGCAAACATAATTGTCATGAGTCTCTGAAAAATCTGGTTTGTCGACAGGTGTGCCCTGATGGGGATGGACATGAGTCACGCGGATTATGACGGGCGGACAGCGCTGCACGTTGCCGCCGCCGAGGGTCACACGGGCGTGGTGGAGTTCCTCTTGGACAAATGTCGTTGTTCTCCCTTCTTGGTGGACAGGTGAGTTTCCGTGGTTTTGATTTTCTGGTGACAGACAGAGCTATGTAGAGTGGTGTTTGTGTTACGTGCTTTGCTGTTGCGCAGACAAAACGTGAGTTTGATTCGTATGTGAGGAAGGTATTTCATCAAGCGCCTCATTTGTTTAGATTGAGACATGGTCATTTTTTCCTGAGCTCGTGCCTCATGAATGTTAAAATCGGAAAAGGGATTTTTTAGGTGGAGTTTTCTGCTTCATCAACTTGTGTTTAACCCATTCATTACGTCGCCTGTGACAGTAAAGCCTTTTGATAAGACTATACAGCAGATCCGTAAGTGAATGTTGAGTCTTTTCTAGCAATGTCAAATTAAAAATTGACTTCTGCAGTGAAGATTTATTTATTATCTTCCGTTTTATGTTGCAGATGGGGGTTCATGCCAGTTGATGATGCAAAACGTTTTCACCACCACGACACGGCCAAGATACTGGAATCATTCATGGAGAAGGAAAAACCTCTTGAGACCTGCTCAAAGGATGACCTGTGATCCTGCAGCCTACCTCCTAAATGCAGTGGAGTCCGCTTACACCGAACACGCTTGATTGTAAAACAGTTGTAAATGGAAAGAAAATAGAATCTGCGATTACGCGATTTTTTTTTCTACGATATTTGAGCAATATCTCTCTAAACTGAAAACTCGGCTAAACCAAAGAGACCCCCTGGTGGTCTAGTATAGTTTGGTTTAAACGGACTCCTCTGTAGTCTAGATGATGTTCTGATTACCGGTATACACAGCATAATGACCCACAGGAATCTCAGACATGGCCTGCAATTTACATACCCAGGTGCGAGAGATGGCGCTCTGATGATTTGCATATTTCAGGGGGTGGGGGGTATGAGTGAAAGAGGAGAGGGTGGAGGAGAAGGCGAGGAGGGGGAGGGGGGTGTGAAGAAGGGGAGGGAGAAGAGGAGGGACAGTGGATGTGCCAGTTGGCTACCCATTTAAAAAAAAAATTAAGTATGTAGAAAGACATTGTCAATCTGCTTTTTCGCGGGTCACTCACAGAGCTTTTTAGAGGATCTAGATAAGTTGATGATGATATCATCATTGTTTTGGGGGATTTTTTTAGTTTCGGAGAACAAGACCTGTAGTGTTGAGAATGAGGAGGGTGTTTCGTGTGAAAGTAAAGGCAAGGTAAATTTTAAAGTAGAATTTTAATTAGATGGTTGTATCTGTCAGGATGTCAATTTTGAGAAGTTATAGATTGATTCTGTTGTGGATTTCTCAGGAATGTGCAAAGTATTAAAAGAAATGTTATGGTTTAATGTTTGCCAAAAACCGTTTGCTCGTACAGGGGAAAAAAAACAAAAAACTGGTGCAATGTGGAGTCTAAGCGACAGAGAGTATGTGAACAGAAAGTTATATCTGCAGACAGCTGAATCTCATTTTCAGAATATGAATAATCGTATAATCATTACAATAGTCATAATTGTGGGCATTATTATTTGTTGTAAAAGTAAATATAGGACAGTTGTAAAAAAGTTGCATTTCAAAAGAAAATACACAATTTTTATCTCCATCATCAGCATCATCATCGTCATCAACATCTCTGATGTCTTTATCACTGTGATTGTCCCCATCGTCACCCTTACTATCTGTTGCTAAGTAACAGAACAAAAACAAACCAAAAAAAAAAGCTTTAAACTGGACAGTATTTCTCAAGACGTGTATTCTACCAGAAAATTTTTCTGAAGGTAAAAGACATGTGTTTGCATGAAAACTTTATCTCAGACAAATGAAAAAAAAAGTGATTTTTGTCTTTATCATCATCATTGTCATTTCTGTCCCCTTGGCTTTATGCCCCCCCAAAAAATCTGAAATTATGCAAACTGAGCCCAAAAATATGAAATTATGCGATTCTGTTAATTTTAACAAAGAACGATGAAGGAAAATAATAAGAAATTATGCAAAAAATGATCAAATTTTGCTAGATTATGCGGGGTGCATAAAACCTGGGGACAGTTGACAACAGGCCACCAGCGCAGTAGTTCCAACTGCAAGCTGCTGGGAGTGTTGTGCTTGAGAAGGCACTCTGTACAGTAGCCTAATTGAGGATGGCTATCATAAATTGAGCTGAGAGGAATAGAGAGACTGATGTGATATGTGAGGCATCGTGGTGAAATCAGGCGCTTGTCGAAATAATGACGTAGATATCTGCATTTTTTAGCCAGTTTAGGTCTAGCAATTTTTATTGAATTTTTGTTTTTTTGGCTCAACACCTTTTATGTCCATTTTGAAACACATTTTTGTGTGGATTTTCACTGAAAAATGTTGATTAAAGGCGACACAGAAATGTAAATTTTCATTTTTCAAAGACACTCAAGCTATGGAAGTCACCAAACTTTGTTGGCCATTTTCTCGCTTATTTTACCTCTGAAAATACGTGACCCCCACTTCCTTCAGTCACAAATACCTCAACTTGAAAAATACATTTATGAACAAGCTTAAGATGATACGAATAACTCTAGACCTACATACCCAAAAATTGACAAGCGCCTGATTCCACTGCATCGTGACACATATCTCTGCTCTGTGTGCTGCTTGGTGTTTGATGAGTGGTGTGTTCAGAGTGTGATACTGTGTCTGATGTGTTATGCCATCTGATCTGCATGATGATGATGTCTGATGTGTTATGCCATCTGATCTGCATGATGATGTCTGATGCACTGTGTGTGATGACTGAACATGGTTCATGGTTAATCCAAAAAAGGTGGTAAGCTGAAAGAAAATAGAATACCTGATTTTGTTCCTTCACTATTTGAGCAATCTGTCTAGAGATGAAAACATGGCAACTCTGAAGAAAATCCGGTGGTCTTGAAGATTTTGATCTCAGTGGAGTACTTTGTACAATATAGTATGGCTGACCAAAGAGGTCAGATGTGATGAGAAATGCGAGATCTATGCAAAAGTTCATTTTATAGTTGTTGACGATGTTTCTGTTGTTATTTGAGAAAATGTAAAAAGGTTTGGTCTGTTACTTTTTTTTTTTTTTTTTTAGCTCTCTCAGAGTTTGAGATACCTCAGGCTGTGTGAGCATCCGAGCTTGTAAACTTTTAAAAACTTCTGTTGTGAAAATTACTTATACGTTGGCTGTGATGTGCGTGGGTGGCTGGAAGGGGCTGCTGTCGTGTGTCTTATAACTCTGCTATTCTGCTATTCCACCTTTGTTTTTGTTTAGTAACTTGATATCCCCAGCCCAGTGGTACAATCTTCCTCTTACTTTATCGCAGCTGAAGCAACAAAGATGGGACTATAATTTTTATGGCACAGTTTGTGAATTTTTACAAGCAAGAAATCTGAATTCAGTCGAGTATTTTAGCGTTTTTATAACACTGTTACGATCTGTTTCTTGTCTGTGTTTCTTTTTCATTTTAGTCTTTTATATGTGTCATTTAAGCTATCATTGTATAAATGGGAAGGGCGTCTCATATTGATTGGAATGGCTAATAATAACAGATATGCATGGATGCGAAGGCAAGGATGACACAAGCCCTGCTTGGTATCTTGTTGGTAATACCCGGTAAACTCATGGTCCAAGAGACTTAATTGTTTCATATTGCTAAACCATAGAATTTCAATTTTCTTTACTTTGATGAATTGAAAATCGATAGTAAATTTATCCTTTTCATAATAATATACTCAGTCGAAGACAGGTCTGAACTTTGACAAAAATGCTCCTAAAACGTGAGAAATAAAACCGAACAACCCGCTGGCCACCAGATCACTGCGTGATGAAATCAGATAAGTTTTGCTTCTCCTGTAAGATTTACTCTGATGGGGGTGAGCTGGTCTTATCACAAGGGCGACAAAATACCTCCAAATGTGCTGTAGATAAAACCAACAGATTCTGGTTTTGACTCAAGAAGAAAATCTTTGTTTACAAGTAGGCCTCCAATTTCAGGAGATATTTGCTGTTGATTGTTGCTGAAACTGAGTGTTCTAAATGCATTATGTTAATGGTTGAATTATACAAATGACCGACAAGCTTGTCAACTTCTCTAATCCCTGGAAGAAACATTTTTCAGTTTTGAGGGGGAAAAAAATTGTTTAATTTTTTTCAACAATTGTACCTGCATCATGTATCTTTTCTTGTTTGTTTCAACATTTGGAATTTGAATCTCAACAAAATATTTTTGGAGCATATGCAACCAATACCACAAAAAGCTCCGCTAAAAAATGTTTTTCAGAATTTTGGGCAAAGTGCGTTTGAACAGCTGGTGAGCAAAATATTTCTCATTTTCTCATGACTGTTTATTGTGTCCAGTATTTCCTTCACAGGGACCCCTGCGGCTGGGAGGAAGGTGTGTGCGAAGAGGGGTGTAACTGTCTGTACATTTATATGTTTTCGAAATGAGAGTGGAAGTTAACTTATTAAATATATATGATCTTAGTTATCTGAGTAATAATAATGATGATAGTAAGCAAATATATTAATTCTCCAATTACAATGATATTAAGGCCAATTTTCCTGAGTGCAGCTCGTTCTGTAGTGTCTTCCAAAAATGTGAGGGTTTATGTTAAGGCAATGACAGACAGTGTATTATTGATTACTTGCAGTCAGAATGAGTGTGTGATGACTTGTTACCTCAGGTGATGTGATGTCTTGTTACCTCAGGTGATGTGATGTCTTGTTACCTCAGGTGATGTGATGTCTTGTTACCTCTGGTGATGTGATGTCTTGTTACCTCAGGTGATGTGATGTCTTGTTACCTCTGGTGATGTGATGTCTTGTTACCTCTGGTGATGTCTTGTTACCTCATGTGATGTGATATCTTATTATCTCAGGTGATGTGATGTCTTGTTACCTCAGGTGATTCCACAAGGCAGCCTCACATACTTCCTCAGCGGGTGGTTGTAGGGCTCTGCTGGTTGGTCCTACTTCTTTACTGTCTCTGTGTTGTTTCTGTCTGTCTGTCTGTCTGTCTGTCTGTCTGTCTGTCTGTCTGTCTGTCTGTCTGTCTTGCTTTTCCCCAGCACTAAATGGCCATTATTGTGTCGACGTGCCTCTCTTTACTCAAACAAATAATGAAAAGACTTCCCCAGGATATTACTACTGCCTTGTCTCTTAGGACAATAAACCTTGGTGAAAGTGCACTATTATTTGTGGGGTGTAAGGGTTAGGCTCCTCACTGTTGCTCGCGGAAAATGTGAGTTCAGTTCCTGCATAAGGAAGTAACTTTTTTGATGTCTTTCTAGTGGGATGCTGTATCCCACACTGCTGAATTGGCCTTGAGAGACAGACTGGGTTGAAGCAGCCTTCCTCCTAAATGATTTGTATTAATGGGAGTGTGAACATTTACAGTTAATGATTACTATCAATTTATGGGAGAGTAACTTGGGTGTAGAATTCAGGGGAAGCGATTGCGACTGTACGATTCGAATAACTTTTAATTTATTAATGAAATTGA
The DNA here is from genome assembly GCF_000002075.1 of Aplysia californica. Taxonomy (NCBI): domain Eukaryota; kingdom Metazoa; phylum Mollusca; class Gastropoda; order Aplysiida; family Aplysiidae; genus Aplysia; species Aplysia californica. Next base: position 124,109 of record NW_004797654.1, read on the forward strand.
ACATCACAATACAGCATGTTATGTTATTTTTCAATTTCTTATTTTTTAGCCATCATGCAGTATTGCTTACCAAAAAAACTTAATTTTTAGAGACATATAATTTATTTGGAGATTCCTTTCATATGATATATAAAATGCAATTTTTCGTTTTTTAATAGTGAAGAATCAAGCATTGCATATTTACAAGCTACTGATCAAGTATGTCTAGAGCACAGATGTCAAACTCAAGGCCTGGAGAACAATTAGGTCCGGTCTGCTAGAGAATTTTTAGATAGGCCATCCTGAGAATCTCCATAACACATGCATCGAACTTGTTGCCGAGAAAATATGACAAACATCCAGCTCTGACAAACTGACAAATTGGTATGCCTTGATGTGTTACTTTTTAGGTTTCTTTTAATTCATATTATAGTTTTTTTAAAAAGGTATAGATTTCCACTGCTTAATAAGTTTAGCCTGCAACCTTAAGTGTAGTTTTGTGTTTTGGTCCCCCATGCGTTTTAGTTTGACATCCCAAGTCTAAAGTGTCCAAGTAATTTAACTCTTTATCTCCAAGGGAGCTAAACCCATTATGCTGGAGCCCTCTTTTGGTACGAAATCTGAAATTGACTTATTTGTGTCCCTAAATTGGTCTTTACTTACTTTTTACTTTTTTCTTCCGCTTGTACCCCGGGGTGTCGCGGGGAGACACAAGTGTCTGTTTGCAGCAAGTCGTGTGGCCTGTAGGAGGGACATCCCATGATCTTTAAGGGTGTCTGCCACAGATTCACTCCATCGTCGCCTTGGTCTTCCTCTGGCTCTCCATCCAGAATATTTAATGTTGTATGCTCTCAGAGCTGGATGGTTTGAGGGCATCCGCGTGAGGTGTCCTAACCACTTGACCTTTTGTTTTTCAATGTGTGGTTAGACTGGTGTTGCTCCCACAGTGTCCCTTATGACTTCATTTTTAATTTTGTCTCTTCTTGTTTTGTTGACCGCTCTTCTTAAGCATTTCATCTCGCATGTGACCAGTTTCCTCTCTAGGGCTTTTGTTAGAGTCCATGTCTGGCACTGATATGTGAGCGTTGGAAGGAAAATGGCGTTGATGAGCTTCGCCTTGGTGCTCATGGGGATATTGGGATGTTTCAGGAGAGGGCCCAGTTGGTAGCTGACTGCGTTGGCTCTCTGGCATCTAGTCTCTATCTCTCGATCTAATTTTCCATTTTCTGTGAAAATGCTGCCCCATTAAATCAAAATAAGTGAACCCATTCGGATAGTTTTTCACCTAATAAATGAACTCCCAGTAAAAGAGATCAGTTTTTGGCAATGTTCTAAAAGTAATTTGATGTTGAAGTCGTCGAAAAGGAATGTGCCCGAGTCTCTGCCAGCGGCTCACCGGCACAGTGGTTCCGATTGCAAGCTGCTAGGAGCGGTTTGCTGGAGATAAGGAGTTAAATGAGCTGGTGTTGTCAAGGCAATGCTTGGCCTTCACTTTACTTCTGTGCCTCCCGGTGCGAGATGAGGTCAACATTCTATTGTCTACCAAGGCATAATTTTATAATCCATTGTGTTTTTAACATGGCGGAATTGTTCTCAAGAGATGACAAAGAATCTCAATTATTGAAACAACTTTTTTTCCATATATATATTCGCATGTTCTGTACTCAAATGTTGAAATCGTTTGCACAGAAAATATTTTTTTGTTTGCTGTATCAATTATGTTGATGAACTGTTGGCCTCTTGTTATTGCTGTTGCTGTTTTTGTTGGCCATACAGCCTTGTAACTGAACCTTTTAAATTATGATAATATGTTGTTGAATTCACAAAGTTCATGAATTATGATGTTCGCACAAACTGCACTGTTTACATACGGATGTTTAGTTACACTGTTACAAATCTTGCGATAAAAAAATAGTTTTTGTTCATTAAAGAAATGTGTTTGATGGTAGATTAAGGAGAGTCATGTGTTTTTGTAAATAAATGTCTTACATTTATATTGAGTGATTTTTCTTCATAGGTTTCCACATTTACAAAAGGAAAAAAAAAATATTCTGCATACTCAGGAAAACCCCCAAATTTAATTCACATCTTGAACTTAAAGGATTTATGTTTTCTAACAACAAAAGTGTCTGTCTGATATTTGATCTTGCAATTGTCATAATATCTCATCTTCCCACCTGTTTGAGATTACTTTTGTGTTGGGCTCTATTTTGATATAGTGTATTTTGTCTCTCCTTTGAATTTGAACCTTGTTAAACTTAAGATCTGCTGTTTTTCCTTCTATCGTCTGTCTCATATTTATTTCTGTTTAGCTTTTCTTGAGAGTCTCACTTTTACTTTTAGTTTAATGTGTATAGGTCTATATATATATATAGTTTATCTAGATTATCAATATTGAATATTTTCAAAACACTGATGCAAGAGCTGATTCCTGTTTATTTATACAAATGTGTATGTTATAGTCATGAGCACAATGGTCAGGTGTCTATATGTCCTCGTCTCTAAACAAGACCTTTTATTGGACGATTTATGTCTGGTTATAACAAGCAATGGTGGAAATTGTGATCTATGTTACCCTGTAGTATAGTACGTCCCTTGGAATATGTTGCAGATTTGCCCCTGAGCATAGAGCTTCCCTCAGTCACAGAAATTTCTGTATGGCTCCTTAACATATTATCTGCCTCTATGTATACTGCTAGTGGAAGATGGCTCTAGTAGTAGACCCTGTTTCTTTAGTCTCCCCTTGTTATATCTCTATGTCTCACCGGCGTATGCAAGGCTCTGTGTTATGTCGCTGTTGTGCTGATAAGAGGTTAGTTGTTTGATCCTTTATCCCTATTCAATTTCAACATTTATCGTCTTTTTCTCGCCTCCTTCTGTCCTTTTTATGTTACGCTTGAGTAATACCTCTAATCCTTAAGGCGTATATGACCTTTTTTTAGTGTTTTCTCCTTCTTTCCTAGCTGTACAACTAACTACGACATCTATCATCCTCCTGTCCCCTCCTTTTCTTTGTACTGTATGTAACTCTCAAATGTAGACCTCAAATCCTCAGCACTTGTTTGACCTATTTGTGTTGCAAGTGACATTAAACTCTTACTAAAATTAAACAAAAGAGGTTAGTTTGATTCTAGCATATCTCCACCTGTCTACTGGGATGTTTCATCTGACTCGGCCCAGGTGACCCTGAGAGGCATGATGGAAGCAGACAACCTGATTGTAATCTCTATGTTATCTTAATATGATCTAAATTATTTAATGGTTGCATAAACAAGTTACAGTAATTGCTGTCTATCTGTGTTTTTTTTGCTTCTTTGGAGTTTGGGTTTGTGTTGTTTGCTCCTTCTTTCCTATCGAACATCTGTCATTCTTACCTCTCCTTTTTAAGATTAAAAAAAAATAATATAGTAACACCTCTGATCTTCGGCACTTGTATCGACTGCTCAGTATAAGACTCTATCATGCGTCGCTTTTCAAAATAACGTATGGCGGCGGAGTCTTTTGCTAAGCGGTCAATATGACCTATTTATGTTGCAAGTGCTGTGAAACTCATGCATTAACAAAAAAAAAAAAAAAAAAAGAACTCACAGGAAAAAAAGGAAAAAAAACAATACAAAAAAAACCCCTAACCAAAAATACTTCTTTGGACTGGACATGATGACTGTGATGGTGTCTCAGAGCTTCTCTTTACCTGAAGTGAAACATACCATCAGGCCTTCATTGTTCAGGGTCTCTCT
>NW_004797654.1:127924-129374 GCF_000002075.1 Aplysia californica
CCCCCATGTTCTGTGTGCCGTATATAGGATTGTAATCTAAGCACACAGTCTGCTGAGTATAACAGACAGTCTCTTGGGTGTGGCCTACTGTGTGTGATAATGGGTCATTTCCTTGACGTATAGTCTTATGTCAGCCTTGTTTTTGACATGTTCTCCACGTGTTGTTTGTTTTTAAAACACGTTTTTACCATAAAAATGTCCTTGTTTACGTTGTGTTTACAATGAATGACAACCATGGCTGAATATTATCACTGTAAATAAAGTATGTATATATATATATATCTATTTAATAAATATTTCTAGGATGTGTATGCTGATTCCGGAATGCTCACAATATATTATTACACTGACACAAAACTGGGTATCTCCAAAGTCTGAACTCAAAGGTATTTTCGTAAAGTAATGACGCTTTAAATAAAATCACGAACACTGCTTACCTCAGTATTTATATGATTTTTTACATCCGTAATACTTTTTGCACTAATGTCAGTGGTGTGAAGGTTAGGGTCTTTGCTGTTTCATGCGAAAGCTGTAAGTTGGATCCCCCCCCCCCCTTTAGAGATGTCTATTTACGTTTTCAGAAATATCCCTGCCTTTCTGAAGGGATGCTGTAACCAACTCTTTCTGGATTGACTGTAACTGTTAGGGCTCCAAGAAGATCGCCTCCTAAATAATCTAAACTTGAGTTGATGAAGGCATAAAACGTTTACAAAGTTTAGGAAGAAAGGCACTGGCACATATAAGACTGATAGCAGGATGGATATTTTTTACTTTCTTTTCGACCAATGGTTCAGACTCTGTAGACTCCTAGTCTGTGTCTCCACAATGCTTTTGGGCTCTGTGGACTGACTGAAAGGTATGTAAAAAAAAAAAGACTCACTGTTAGAAAGAAGACTGCCTGAGATTGTTCTAAAATTCTAAAAGACGAGTCACTTTTCTGTTTGAGAAAGGTTCTGAATAAAAACCAAATGAGAGCACTGACTTTTGCTTTCTTGTGTTTTCTTTTCTGGATTCTCTATTTAATGGAATTTTCAGAAGAAAAAAGCTGTTTTGTCCATGTAGATGTTTATATTAGAGGGTTTTACGGCGCTCGCAACTGCATAAGGTCATATGAGCGCCAAGGGGTGGGTGTCAACAGAGAGTCTTTACAGGGAATCAGACTTAGACTGCTCACCTCTCTAGTTTCAACAGCAGAAAGTCTGCTTCGACTATCAAGGCACCCCGGAAGTAGCAGGTCACAAGAGAGTGACTGACAAACACACAAAAGAAGTAGAGGAAAATGACAATAGTAAGGATCAGGGAAGAAAAAGCAGCAGTTCCCTGTTGTAGATCAGGCACAGTTATGAGCGTGACATGAGTCAGCCCATTTACATTCTACTATACTTGAACGAGAAATGTCCCCCATTTGGGAATGGCCTAAAGGCACTACAGTCAGTGGCACAGCCCCCCC
>NW_004797654.1:129474-132085 GCF_000002075.1 Aplysia californica
TCAGCATAAAGTGAACTCTTTGGGACCAGAAGAAAGTGTTCACTTTATCCGAGATTTAGTTTAACCATTTTGGCGCAGTTGTGGGTCTAGGGTGGAGGGGGGGGGGGGACAACACAGAGAGCTCTTTCTTTCTAACTGAGATTGCCGTCGCCAACGCGGAGCTGGGATTGTCTGCCGGTGCCCGAGACAAAGAATTTCATTTTCACTGCATGGTGACAGTGACACGAGCGGTCAGTTCTTCGCTTTCACTCATATCGGGCGTTCACATTTACCGATTTCCCCCTGAAACCGGTTCATTTTATCCACTATTTTTTAAACTTCAACCAATAGCGTTTCAATTGGGACCACAGAATATCGTTCACATTAACCGATTGTTCAAATAAAGCGTGTTCAGTTTAGGACTTTAGGCGGACTCCGCTGTATACCATTTCACCATTTCGACCGCGTCGGTCTTTACATGTGCAGTCGAAGCAGATTGCTCAATTGCTCCTAATGGTTTTACAGCCAGGCACGGATAACCTAAACACGATGGGGATTGACAAATGTGTGCGACACGTCCATGATTCGGGTTGACCGATAAATAACGGAAAATTAAGAGATATCCGTTAGGAAATGGCAAATTGCAGAAGATATTCGGGATTCCGAGTTTTCCCTGCGGTTCCGTGTTCGTGTTACCTGTGCCCGACTGTAGTTGTGTCGATGAGGGCGTAAAATATTTAGATCTGCAATCTATCAACTTAATGAAAACATTTAAAAAAATAAAAAATAAAATAAAATAAATGATGATGATGATTGCATATTGCGCATATCCACGCTATATTTCGCATACATGTACTCTGTGCGCTTTATACTATACCCTCTCAGAACGCCCAGAAACTTTCTCGGCCTTCCGGGAAGCATACAGTGCAAGCTGCGGATTTCACGCGCCCAAACACTACGAAACTGACAAGATCTTTCACTGTCTGTAGCCGGGTGCCCATTTCTATTTGGGTGAAACGATTAAAATTCGTGTAAAAGTGCCTTTCCCAAGGATACATCGCCGGGCCCCTGACGGGATTCGAACCCACGACCTTACAGTTGTGAGCCCGAGAGCCTAACCACTACGCCACCGCCACTTACTCTTATTCCTCGCTAGATATTATGCAGCCTCCATCAGATCTGACCCCAAATCCATCCTCACTGCTTTGTCTATCCTATCAATCATCATCATGAAGGCATAGGTTTACCGTCCCTTTAACTTCAAATTCAAAAGCTTGAAAGTATAACGTTGACTTGCCACATTCTCCGCTGGTATATCAGATTGGTTTACAGTGCTGGTGACTATGGTCTGAATCCCCCACAGGGTCTTCTGGAACTTAGATTTTATTGGTGTGTGTGTGTGTGTGTGTGTGTGTGTGTGTGTGTGTGTGTGTGTGTGTGTGTGTGTGTGTTGTGTTTATGTGTGTGTTGTTGTTGTTGTTTTTTGGGGGGGGTCGGCTGTTTGCCTGATTGCCTTGTTCTTTCTGGGGATGAACGTTATGATCAAATTCGGAGGTCCAGCTCCTTAACTGGCTTTAAGCTTTAAAGGGATGTTAAACCTACGCCATCATGTTCCAAAGTATCATTATTATCTATCCATAGACTGACATGGATGGTGTAGATATCTCAGATTTTCACAATACAAAAAGTCATATTATTTAGGCCTATTGGACACGAGAGAGCCTCTTGTCATCTTCTAAGATAAAGACGAAAAACTCAAAGATTCTTGCAATCGACCTCCCCCCCCCGCCCCCCACGAGCAGTTCTGTTCATTGCTTTTTCTTTCTTTTTTTTTGGGGGGGGGGGGGTGCGGTGCCTTGAGGTGGGGGGGCATTAAAAAGAGACGTGATTATTGCGGCGTGACGTCACATATAGACCCGCTCTCGCGCTCCCTTCACCATATCATTGTGGTACATGTACAATGTACTATGTGAACCTATTAATGCGCGTTGACCGGCTCTACATAGGCACGGTTGTATTTTTACATTAAATACGACTATAGAGTCAAAACTGCTGTAAATCATAATAGGAATCATAATCATAAACATAAAACCTGTAGTTATAACGTTTGACAGAACTTGTGACTTAAAAGTGTTTCGTATCGGCCATCTACATCTACATTGTATTTCTAAGTGTGTCATAAAACAACCTCTGTCATTACCTAGATGATCCCCACCACCCTATACGGTCGTATAGCCACCACCCGTCACAAATATTCCCTCAGCGTTTTATAAGTGTGTGATACTGCTCCTTGGGGTAGAGCCCTGAGCGATGCAGATGGTCAGGGTAGTGTGAGTGTGAAATCTTACACCTTCCCGCGAGAGTGCTCGAGAAGCGAGCCACTAAGGAAACTTTCCTGGGTAGCCAGAAGCGAGAGATGTGAAATTAGATTGTCCAATGCCTGCCGCCCTGATTGTACAGCCAGCCGAGAAAAGAGTTCTTCGAATTGTTGTTAAATGGCAGTGAGGATTGGCATTGGTTGACTGTGCTTATTACGCAGATGGGTGGGGCTAAGGGTTGAAGCAAAGGAGATTAAAACGTTTCTGTTTTTAATAGGTCAAACAGTGGTCCTATGAAAGGCAAGCACTGGTGG
>NW_004797654.1:132677-133912 GCF_000002075.1 Aplysia californica
AATAATAAATAATAATAACAATAACAATACATTGTAATAGTAATAATACATGTGACAATAATAATAAAAACTGTAGTTAAACCCAAGACGGAATAAGACGTTAAACGTTTGACAGAATTTGTGACTTAGAAGTTAAAACTTTAAATCAGTGTTTGCCAACCTTTTAATAGATAGATCTAGGCCTACATACCCACTTTTGCCATTTTTAAGAGACTAAAACGTTCGTATCCTTCATTTAGAGGTATTTCCAAGAGGGATATAAAATAAGTTATAACACCAGTCACTACCAAGATGGTCCAAACCTCCAGTCACAAATATATCAATTTTTACAGTGCCCACAAGTGTGCGATACCCCCAAGGTTGGAAAACACTGCGATCAACCGGTAAAGAAAATGTTTCTATTTATATAGCGCAAACAGGAAGAAGAAATAAAATTAAGACGCTAGCGCTAGCTAAGAGTTGTTTGTGTTGCTTCACGGACGTCCGCGCTCAAATGTACTAAAGCTACCTGTTTCTGGAAATTGTGAGCCGATACGAAACCGGCTTCCCAAGAGAAACTATATAGACCAATAGTTTTAGATTCAATCAATTGAAATTGATATTTCATTATAAACATTCATTTATTGTAAAAGTAATTGCTTCAGCCATCACAATGATTTGGAATGCTATCGATAAAATCAAATCATATTCTTGCAGTGGATGAGGACTTCAACAAAAATGAAAATATATCCTCTAAAATCTTCAATGCTGCAAACAAATGATGGACATTTTAAATTTTCCTTGAGGAAAAGTAATTAGGTTTGACCAATTGCAATTTTTGAAAATGGTTATGCCCCTTTGGAGAGTTCCTTTCCTTAGCCTATATATTACGTTTTGACGTGCTAAATAATAATGGGAAATACAGCTGCTCCTCCTCCTCCTCCTCCTCCTCCTCCTACTACTACTACTATATGTACTACTACTACCACTACTACTATTGCTACTGCTACTGCTACTGCTACTGTTACTGCTACTGCTACTACTACTACTACTACTACTACTACTACTACTACTACTACTACTACTACTACTGCTACTACCCCTGCTACTGCTACTACCCCTGCTACTGCTACTACCCCTGCTACTGCTCCTCCTCCTCCTCCTACTACTACTACTACTACTACTACTACTACTACTACTACTACTACTACTACTACTACTACTACTACTACTACTACTACTACTACTACTACTAC
>NW_004797654.1:134254-136476 GCF_000002075.1 Aplysia californica
TTCTCGCATACACGCCCCTAGCTCCTCACACACACACGTGCACACGCACACACACATATACTCACACATTCTCTCTCTCTCTCTCTCTCTCTCTCTCTCTCTCTCTCTCTCTCCCCTCTCCTCATTTTCCCCCTACTTTCGCCATCCCCACCCCCTCCCCAACTCACACACACCATTGTAAACATTAAAATATAATGTTAAAGAGCTAAAATATAGTAGTATCAAGAAACAAAGCTACGGATAACGTATGATGGAAGTTACTGAGACTAATAGAAACTGACTTGATCGGCACAGAAAAAGAAACACAACTATCCTAGAAAACAAACTGAAAGTGTATGATGACAAAAAGTCAATTGATACTGTACCAGTGACGCTGTCCCATGCAGATCAAATCTACAATCAGATACTATACAAAGCTGGACAAAGTTAATACACAACAGTTTCCAATCATTATATCATCAAACGTTCTTCATTGCACTTCTCAGTTCTCAGAACAGAACACTGTTGTAACAAAGTGGGGAAGTGTGTCAAACGCTAATTATAGAACTTGGTGTCTTGTTGGGATGATGGTGGAAAGGGGGAGGGAAGGGAGGGGTAGGCCTAACTGTTCTCGGCCCAGACTGTGATAGCCGAGTGCCTATCGCTCCTCGTTATAATTCTCCTTATATATCTTAACTAGATGATTCCTCCTTTCGCCGGCGCGCTTTTCCCTTTCGTCAACCCGCAGCCACCTCCCGAATCGTCAGCCACTTCCCAACCTTTGACACGGGTCAAACTTCCATCTATTTATAGGTAGTTACCGGAACATGTATAGGTGAAGTGATGTGCCGTGACAGTCACGATATATTATTTATTGAGATTGTTTTGGTCTCTCTTTACTCATCACCACGAGAATTTTTTGAAGTTTTTCCCTGAACTCTGCCTTTACTAAAATCTCGAATCTAGATCTAGATCTAGAGTTGTAATCTAGTGGCAGGTTGCAGATTTCTGTTATCCAGTACATTCAAGAGATTAAATAAAATTGGTCTGGACTCTAGACTCTAGTAGTAAACTCTTCTACTTCTACTTCTAAACCTTCGAGATTACAAAGGCCAAGCCTAGGCTTGTAAGGATTCGTTTTGTTAAAAGTGTTGTTTAACACAAAGTCTAAAAAGTTAGCAAACCTAACACATTTTTTTCAAACGAAATGCAGCTTAAATTGACTTTTATATTGTCAATAAGAGATCAAGTTTAATCACCTAATCATTTAAGTAAGGGTGAGAATTAAAAAAAACCCTACAATTGACCTCTCACCCCGGGTGAGACTTGCCAGCGTTGGCTTTTCTCACCCAGTGTGAAACAAGACCTGTTTTTCCTAATTTCGAAATACTTTCTATCGGTGTGGATGATCAAATTGACAAAAGCAAAGAAAAAAGAACGACGTTATAGCACAAAAGAAAGCTAATTTGATCGTCTACAAAGATGCTATGGCTTTTTCACTTTTCGAATCGAGCCGAACTACGCGGGTCGCCATTTTGTTTTGCCCGGAAGTTCTCGCAAGATATACTCCTCCCCCTTCTCTCTCTCTCTCTCTCTCTCTCTCTCTCTCTCTCTCTCTCTCTCTCTCTGTCCGCAATTTATTAAATCTGCAACCTGCAACTAGATTACAACTAGATTTAGATCTAGATTCGAGACTTTAGTAAAGGCAGAGTCCAGGGAAAAACATCAATTAAATTCGTGTGGTGCAGATGAGTAAAGAGAGACCAAAACAATCTCTCTATTGCGACTATCATTGCACATCACTTCGCCTAATACATGTTCCGGTAGATTTAACTACCTATAAATAGATGGAAGTTTGACCCGTGTCAAAGGTTGGGAGGTGGCTGACGATTCGGGAGGTGGCTGCGGGTTGACGAAAGGGAAAAGCGCTTCGCCGGCCAGACTCCTATGGGCCAGGTAAGTTTTTAGTGGGGAAAAAGCGATGAATTAATACCAAACAGGAACTATAGGTGGCTAAAAATTCAATAAACAAAAAAAGATTAGTGCCATGCTGACAATAAATATTCTTATAATAGATAGAGAAAGGCTGAATGATAAATACATGTATTGCGGATAAAATAATACATGTGTCCGTGCTGCTCAAGACAGTCTCATTCTTGATTTTGTAAGCAACACAGAGGCCAATTTGGCAATTAAGGGATGTTCTATTCCCTCTGTAGACTGTCGATGGATTTGCCCAGCAG
>NW_004797654.1:136576-144479 GCF_000002075.1 Aplysia californica
GACTGACGTCATCGCTGAGCGAGCCGTGTTCGGTTTGTCCTCGTACGAAGTTCCGCGACGTGACAGGAGACGATTTAACTGTAACAGTTGTGAGCCGGCGTGATAAACAAACGCGACAAAACAGCTGTGAATCACTTGTCTATTTGAACGCCTTCAAATCGGCAAGACGCTTTTTGACTGTTGATACATGTTTGTTTGGATTTACTTAATACTGAATGAAAATCATCGTCAGCAATAAATCTCTTAAATTTGACCGGCACCGCCGGTCTTGTCCAGTTAACAAACCGCCCCTGCTCAAGACGTTAGTTTGTGAGTTTTGGAGAAGCGACTTGGGTAGGGTAGGGCCCTACCTATGTTTTCTAGGCTGAAAACTTCACATACATGTCGCATATACCATTCAGTTGGATAAGCAGCCGCCTCCTGAATGGTTAAGTTGTGTTGATGGCAGCGTATTGAAATTAGGCCTATCACACGCACCCACGCACACGCTTACACCACGCATCTTATTTTGGCCACCGTGAGATCGTCTTAATAATTGCTTGTTCAATTTCGTCTGACCACTTTTAAAACAAAATGAATTGAAACCGCTCTATCTTCTCAGACTTTTGCATACGGGTCTAACAGTTGTATGACCAACATAATCTACATGTATAAAAGTAAAAGCCCATTCATAATAAATGCCACTGCAAACAAAGGTTCCTACACGTTTTCTTTGATGTAAACCTAAAGTGCGTCCAAAAAATAATAGATCTAGATATCTAGGGGATTTACAGCATAGCCTACACGTAAAACATAAAAAACTTGTCATATTTCCCCTCGACACCCCACTTTAACGGAGGCCTCAGAAGCGCGATTCAAGAAACGGAGTGAGCGATTTTCGAGACTCACGGGGAGCACGTGGAGACGTCATGACAATGAAGGGGTGAAATCTGCAAGTTTACACTGAGTTGTTGGGGCAGGGTGGTTGTGTAACTGTATCAAAATGAGCAATTTTAGGCAAGGTTACTTCATGTATTTTAGTGATCCCGTGCATTCATCACTTTTTCTTTTACTGGATCAAGATTTAAAAAAAACAAAACAACAATTGTATGGTCGCTGGCCCGCGGAAGTGCCAGGCAAAGTTTCGTGGGCAAAGGTAAATTACAATTTAATATTCGCCTTATTGAGCTAGATTTTTTTAGTACGCGGCCGCAGACGAAAGTGAACAAGCTCTTGTGATGCTTCGTGAAGCATGGCATTTGTGATTACTCCATGCTTTGTCTTGAATAGGCCAATATGCAGTCAAATCTGTTCTAGAATCAAGAACCCCCCCCCCCATACACACAAATACACACACACACACACACACACACACACACACACACACACACACACACACACACACACACAAAATTCTTGCAGCACGTACCGTTTATATATATTTAAACTTGCCTGTCCACTAAAGAAGTTCGATCACGTTTGGGGTAGAAGTTAGTACAAAATTATGTCGTTCAAGTTGTGAGGAATTGAATCTTTAATAAATGTAGATCTAGCTTATGACTTATTACATTGCGAGGAGCTTTCTGATCTCCATAGACCTACTTGCTTGCTATTCTTTATTTGGGGGAAAAACAGTTGAAACACGCTCAATTCGAGATCGGGAACAGATAAAATAATTACAAATTTACATTTCGCCCATTCGCTATGAGTGTCATTCAATTTTCCAGTTGAAATTTGATATGCCTAGACTGCCTAGATATCTATAGAATCTATATTCCAACCAAAGACCTCACAGTATAACTAAAGACCGTGTATACGGTAGTAGAGACTCTTTGGTATTCTAACCTCCTTGATTCAAACCCATAATCTCAGGAACGACATTTTCGACTGCCATCAGGAGTTTCTTTGAAAAAACGAATTAATTTAACTTCAACAGAGCAAATCTACTTTCAAACAGACAGACACAGTCACCCACATCCCACAAAGGTTAACAATTCATATTGAAAACCCTTATAACATTTAGGTCAGAGTGCCAGAGAGGCCTTGTGCCTTGTGCCTGGTGCTAGGCTAGGCTAGCAGTGGTTTGCGAGGTTAGATACACGAGAGTTACCTCCCTTCCATGATTTCATGAACTCTGACCTTTCCAAAATGGCTTCTTTGATGTCATTTGCGTTTCTGAGCAGAGATGTTCTTAGACGAGGAGTGAGACAATTTTCAACAAACTACAGTCAGATAGCTGTAAGTCTTAGATTGTTATGATACTGTAGACTGATATTTACATATAATGACAATGGTAAATTGTGTGACTAGGTCGTGCAATCATTAATTACGCAAAGACTTCGGCGCAGTCTTTCTGCTACCTGAAGTCACAGCCTACACGACAGACTACAGTACAGTCAAACCTGTGTAAGACGGCCACCCATTGTCAAGGAGAAAATTGGCCGTATAAGACAGGTGGCCGTCTTAGGCAGGACTGATCAAAATAAAGAAAACAAACCATTCCCATCTGGGGTCCCAATCGAAAGTAGCCACATTGTTGTTGTTGGTGGTGGTGGTGGTTTGTATTTCGTTTGTAATTTTGTTGTTGATGATTTTGGGGTGACAATAAAACGAAATGTATCAGACGAGGAAGACAGAGTGCCATGATAAAAACAAACATGGGTTGCCACCACTCGAAGAACGAGCGACGCTTCTGTCACAAGTTCATGTTGAAGCCCTTTGTTACTTTGTTACAGACTGGGTAAACAGTGACCTCTCATCTCACTTACGATTTGTGTATGAGTTCTGGGCGGGGCTGATAGGTTATGAGGGATCACACATTTACATCACCAGCAGGTGAAAATTGGTAGCTATTGGTCATCAGTGGGAGGGGCCTACGCTATTTGATCGGTTGGAGGGACTACCTAACAACAACGACAGGTGATTGAATTATGACGGCTCGCCCACAACACCAGGGGCCAATGCACAACGTAATGAAGTCACTAAGAAGGTGGCCGTTGAGCTGTCCCCGTATTTTTATGCACCCCGCATAATTTAGCAAAATTTGGTCATTTTTTGCATAATTTCTGATTATTTTCCCTTATCATTCTTTGTTAAAATTAACAGAATCGAATAATTTCACCTTTTTGGGCTCAGTTTGCATAATTTTAGAATTTTTCTTGCTTAAAACGATGGGGACAGGTTGAGACGCGAACACCCCAAGGCGAGATAAGCTTGCCTTAGAATGCCCCCATTGCGATTACAGGGGAACAGAGAGAAAAACAACCGGATACACGCGCCCGCCATTGCCCTATTTCAAGTGACCAATGAACGGGCTTGGAATAGTCATGCTGGGATTTGTAGGCCACATACATTTGCTGCGAGAGTGAGGGGAAAATGGCCGGTCTCCGTGCGAAGCAGCTTGGGATAGGGGGTAGTCGTGCGTTCATGATCGGGTGTAAACAACTACTGAACACAGAATGTTCAAATTTGAGCACGCTATAGAGGAGAGATAGATCTATTACCATCTTGGCGTTGAAATTCAAGCTCCTTAGTTTTCGGTACACCCGGTATAACGAAAGTGCTCCCGACACCAAAAGTATAGGTTGATTTATTTGTACAAACTTCAACGTTTCCATATCATTAGTTTGCCCTATTTTCTGATTGGTTGCCAAGTTTCATTCACATTGGTCCAAAAATAGAGCTGACCGAGGTTAAGAAAGTAAGTAACCTACGCTACGACAGCTCAACGGGGAACAATAATTTTTAATTGTACGGCATGCTAGATTGAATTAACTCACTCGGGACCAGCCTTATTTCCGGACACAAACCCTTGGGACCAGGGTTTTTGGGTGGTTTTCAAAAGATTATTTAGTGATGTTTTAGTTGGGTTACAAAGCTGAAATTTGGCACACTTACAGATACAACCTTTCTGAACACAGTGCACGTGACAAAAATCCTTTATGTTGGATACTTTTTTTCCATGATTTGGTCAAAAACACACTCTTTTTGAGAATTAAAAAAAATTTTTTTTCAGCATCCATGATACAACCCTGACTAGGTTGTTACCTATATATTGCTGTAAAAAGACCCTAAAAGTAAAGATTGATAACTGTTATTGTGCTAGGCTTGTGCATGCTGGGAATTCTGGTGAAAAAGAGACTACATTCTGCATAAAAATCCACTTGGTTAGCACAGACAGAGGTTGAGAGAAAATATGAGAGGCCATGTGAAAATGCAAAAACAAAACATACATGCAAAAACATGCAGTTTGACTCACCAAAGGCTTGTAGTGTATCCAGTATTACTCCAGTAATTTAGGGGGCTGGGGGTTTAGTTACTGTACTCCTTCTTTTGTGGAAGTCCTGAAAGCAGGGCACCACACACACAGGGGTACTTTGTGGTATGGGCACCAGAACGACGTTTCTTTCCGCTTCATTGTGGGGCCCGGTTGCTTCGCTTTCTCGTAACACACCTTGCAACTCCGGGTGGGACGTTTCTTCTTCTCGGTTGAAGGAATGTGGTCCGGGAAGCAACATGAGTGGAGGCGGTCAAGCTGTGTGGGAGCTGGGTCCTCAGAATCACCTTCCTGCCAGCCCAAGAATTCCACCGCCATGCCCTGTCCAAGCTTCTGAATGAACTTGGAGATTGGCAGAGGATTCCCACCTGTTGATGTCTGTTTCCTGTTGTACAGGATGGATGCCTGTACCATCATGAGGGTAAACAGATGTTCAAACAGTTTTTTCCATCATTTCATGGCGTGGCGATGGAAGGGCATATAGGCCATGAGTTTGGTCGCTGCGGTCTACACCCCTCATGTTGAGAGTGTAGTCCTGGACCACCTGTGGTTTGTCCTTGGTCTGGGCCCTTGATCTGACTGTCACCCTTCTTCGCGGGTTGTGCACAGTTTTCAGAAGGTTGATAGACTTGTTATCTTGCCAATGGAGGGCCACCAGTTTGTCCTGCCGTCGGTAGGCACTCTCTCCAGTTCTTAGATTCAGGGTTGCCAAATCCTTCGGCATAACCACACGATTGGCTCTTACTGTCCCAACAATCATGGTGTCGCCTGCGATCATCTCATGGTACAAAGCTGTGTAGTAGTTGTCAGTGTACAAAATGTACCCTTTGTTCATTAGCGGCAACATCATCCATCTGCATACATCCTCAGGTTTGTTGCTGATGGTAGGGTCGGCAGCATAGATTTCGAAGGCACAGACGTACCAGAGGCACCCTCGCACAGCATGTACAACTTGGTCCCCCACTTGTTGGGCTTGTCTTTCATGTACACCCTGAGCCGCAGGTTTCCCCTCCATAGGCAGATGGCTTCATCAATGACGAGTTTCTTTCGAGGGGTCACGAGGTCTCGGAAGGTTTCAGAAAGGGGATCAATAATAATTATTGGTCGCAGCTTATGGAGAGGGTCGTGACCAGTTTCTCTGAGGGGCACGTACGTGGTGTTATCGTTGAGGTGCTGGAGGCCAAGAATCTGCATGAAATGGTTCCTTGACATTATTTTAGGGACAAACGATGTGCGGATGATTTCTGCCGTACTCCAGTAGTCATTCTGACAGGGTTTCTTGACGAGTGACATATATGCACCCAGATGTGGAAGAACCCCCACAACTCCTTCAGTGTCGCTGTGCTCCAGTTCTTTTAGAGACTCTCAGGGGGCAGCTGTCTTCGACCCAGCTCCGAAGCAGCATACCTGTTTGTCTCTGCCTTGATTACCCATAGGATGTCTGCCATGAAGAACAGACGGAAAAAATCCACACGACATTATCTGGCACGTGCATGCCAGGTTGCCCAGTAAAGGGGACCCCAGGAGAAAACCCAGTCAGATCCTCAGGCCAGTCACCTGTAGGTGTAGGTGCAGGTGCAGGTGCAGGTGCAGGTGCCACATCACCAGACGGACGCATGCGTTTAGGTGGTGGTCCCGCAGATGTTGATGGTACTGGGTCGGCATCATCACTGTCCTCATCAGGACCTGAAAGTGTAAACATGAATGTTCGAAAAATTTAGACGACACAAGATAACAGAGCATCAATTTCAATTTTATAATGCTTGCCTGAGTTAGAAACAGAATCTAAAAATCTGCATCTCGATGTAAATAAGAGCAATGATACAGGACCTTGGACTGACAAAATATATCTTAGTCTGGACCTGACTTGGTTCTAGGGAAAGACTTCGGTTCTAGATCTAGACTGTAGTTGTAGAAATTAGCTTGGTAGTGATTCTCAAGCACAAATAGCCTGACTCTAGATTTCTAGATCTGTACTAAAATATAATAAAACCTAATCTAAATCTAGATTGTTATGTTTGTCATGATGAAATGAGGTACAAGAAGTAAACACAAAAAATAGGCGTGGCATTGTTTACTTCTGGAAAGTGATAGATCTAAACTTGCTCCATCAAGAACAAAATTCTCTCCTCAGTCCGGATAGTCAGTCCCGAGATGCAGTGACAACACCCTATTATCGTCAAGATGTAAATATTTCTCACCTGAATCCAAAAATTCCTCATCAGAATCAGTTTCTTCAACATCGCAGTTGGGCGTCTGGAAGAACTCAATCACTTCAGTAGCCTTTTTTCGCTGTGGTGGAGACATGATTTGATGTCGATCAAAAAACAAACTTCAAAATCTCCCTTGTTCGTTGAGAGTCACTCTTCATTAGGTCACCGGAAGAGAGAATGGATCGAGTACCCGGATATTACAATAAACATGGATAATATATGGGATTGGACGATTTTTCGCATTTTTATTCTCATCATGAGGTAATTCGTGATCTGTCCTCAGGCGATGGGAAGCCATCACTCACGAGATAACTCGTGTTAACTTATCGTTTAAGGTTGGCATGGTCTAAAGTCATGATAAAATAAAAAGCTTTGCATTTATTTAGTCACGCTGCCAACATATTCTTAAAGATCCCATGTTGTGATACGATGCTATAAATAAAATGGACTCATCCCGACACTCCTTTTTCGGAAAATCGTAATATAATGTCCATCAAAATTTTAATTATAACAAAATAACTACGAAATGGTGAGTAAATCTGATGGCAGAAATGATTTCTCCATCCAAAACACATCGGGTAGCCAAATTTCTATCTTACACTCCAATTAATTACTGAGATATTGTCGATTATCTAACAGAATCTGCTACTGCGTGGTCCACTGTTTAGGAGTATTTTCCTATATGTGGGTCACCCATATTTTGCCGACCGTTACAACCCAATAATTTTTTTATTTATGGAACCGATTCTTAAAATTCAAGAAGCATAATTTTTAGAATTGAAAATTCTTTCTTAGGTTTCAAATAAAAAAGGGCTAAAGCGAAAAATTAAATTTTCATTGGCATTGCTAAACAACAGCAAGAACAAGAAAAGAGCTGCGATTGTCTTTGTTTTACTATTAGTTTGGTGTGTGAGTGTGTGTGTGTATAAGGCCGCAAGCGCATGCGGTGTGTGTTTTGTGTGAGTGTATGTGTGTATGTGTCTGTGTGTGTGTAGGCCTATGTGTATTTTTGCATGTGTGTGGGTGTATGAGCGTGTGTGTGTGTGCATGTGTGTTTGTGTCTGTATTTGTTTTTGTTTTTGTTTTTAAATTCTTTTTTTGTCACAGACTCACTCTGTCGCGATTAACGCTGCGTTAGTTGTCACAGCGTCACTCTGTCACAATTAACGCTACCATCTTAATTTAACGAAGTGGCTATCCATACGGCAGGCTAGCAGTACTTAGATCTAGGTAGGCCCTATATTGACTTAAATAGATTTAAAATACCGAAGTGTATATAGACCCAGTAACCGGGAACAAAATCACGAAGTATACAGAGCCGGTAGGGGAAATCTTTTGTTATTTCGGAATATTTCAGTGCCCAGACCAGGTAGAGTGTGTGTGTGTGTGTGTGTGTGTGTTTGTGTGTGTGTGTTTGTGTGTGTGTGTGTGTGTG
>NW_004797654.1:144898-153434 GCF_000002075.1 Aplysia californica
AGACAGAGAGAGAGAGAGAGAGAGAGAGAAAGAGAGAGAGACAGGGAGAGAGAGAGAGACAGAGAGAGAGAGAGAGAGAAAGAGAGAGAGGAGAGAGAAGGGGGGGGGGACAGAAAAAGAGGGGAGAGAGATGGAACGATAGATTTGATAAAAATGAAAACTGTTCATTAAAAAAATTATGTGCGCGGATGCTTTAGTGCGGTTTGCTCTTTCTTTCCTATCAAACGACTATCATCCTTATCTCTCCTTTTTTGCTACTCTCCAGTAACACTGAATTTTTGGCGCTTATTTGACACTTATATGTGGTGCAAGGGATCTAAAAGTCTTGCTAAAACTAAACTCAAAGCAGCCAAACTTTTAAAAAGAGCAGGGAAGACTTTGTGGGCTTGAAATGGAGCTCCCAAAACAATTTGTGAAACTAGTCGTAAGCTTTCTGGGCTCAACCAGCATTTCGCTTTTAAATGAAACATCTGTTTTCTTATCTATATTTTCAATGGTTTTGTGACAGTTTACCAGACGTAAAATAGAAACTGATCTAATTTCCGGTTTGTAGTTTGTCTTCCAACCTATAAGTGGGTTGGAAAATGCTGGTGAATAGACCGAAAAAGAATCTTTTTCCTCGTACACTTGCTTTTCTTTTGGCCTGTACAAGGACACTTTTTGCCTTATCTACGTGTTTTGGGTGTGTATTAGTTATAACAGCTGTAGAATTCCTTCTGCTCCTTTCCTTAAACTATCAAGCTCAATGCACTTTTCAACATTTTGTGAGGTGTGATTGTGCCAGTAGAATCAGAAGAAGAAGTAAAGATATAAGTAACATAGATAAATTATAATCATGTAGCAATGATTTTTGTTACGCAAAATTGTTTTGGCGTATTTTCTCTCACTGTTGATGTTTTTTTCTTTTGTTGGTATTTGGAGAATGAGCCCCACTTTGCCATTTGTCATTGTATGCATGAGTATTGATCATCATTGTCTGTGGATCATTGAAATAGTAGGTTTTAGCAGAGATTGTCTGTGTGTGTGTGTGTGTGTGTGTGTGTGTGTGTGCTCTGTTGTGTGTGTGTGTGTGTGTGTGTGTGTGCTCTGTTGTATGTGTGTGTGTGTGTGTGTGTGTGTGCTCTGTTGTATGTGTGTGTGTGTGTGTGTGTGTGCGTGCGTGCGTGCGTGCGTGCGTGCGTGCGTGCGTGCATGCGTGCGTGCGTGCGTGCATGCGTGCATGCGTGCGTGCGTGCGTGCGTGCGTGCGTGCGTGTGTGTGTGTGTGTGTGCTCTCTTGTATGTGTGTGCATGTGTGTGAGTATGGATGTGTTTGTGTCAACTTTGTGTGTGTGTGTGTGTGTGTGTGTGTGTGTGTGTGTGTGTGTGTGTGTGTGTGTGTGTGTGTGTGCGTGTGTGTGCGCGTGTGTGTATGTGAAAACAAGCTTGTGTTTGCGTGTTCATGTGTGTATGTGTGTCTTGTAAGTGGATGGAAAGAGGATTTAGTAGTCCTCTCATCTTACTTGTTGGTGGTTTGAGAGTATGGCACTTGTAAGTCCTACTTATTTTCTTTCATTCTTTTGTAACTATCTGTCTCTTCTGTATTTTTTTCTGCATTTTTTTTCTGCAGTTAATGATTGTTATTTGTCGATGCACTTCTGTTTATTTATATTATTTAAAGTTACCAAAACATCTTTATGATCCTTTTGTACTTTATTTTTTGTTTGTCTTGCTTTTTTCCAGCTGTAAATGACTGTTTGTATCGATTTGCTTCTCATTATCCTCGGTGAAGTAGAACAAATCATGTGGGTGTTGGTGTAATTGTGAGTGTCTGTATGAGTGTGTGTCAATATGTGAGTATGTATGTGTGTGTGTGTGCTTTTGGCATGTGATTGTTAAAAATATTGGGGTTCCTAGGAGGGTAGGGGGGGGGGGCAGGTAATATCAGCTGTGGTTTGGGGGGGGGGGGAGCAGGTAATGTCAGCCACCTCTTCAACTTAAACTCTATGAACCGGTTTGAGAGTTCTTGTGTCTTCAATTCCTTGGTGTGTCTGTCAAATGTTTAGGTCTGTTAAAGAGTTTGTTGGTTTTATAATTCTGTTGTATGATTGGAATAATGTGTGTGCCACTTTAAAGTTCTACTTTTAGTCAAAGTGTTATGTTGTGTCTTTTAAATGTTTGCTGTCTGGTTGGAAGTGTCACTGGTATCCATTTTTAATACTATTGGCATTTCTGATGACAGCGGCAAATATTTGTCTCACGGACACAAGTGTGTGTCAGGGTCATAATTAACATCGGCCCTGAGGGGTTAGCCCGGTCATCCAGTGAACATTTTGGCTTCTGGCCAGTGTACTGTCAGAGGCTTATTTACATAATTGTTGGAGGTGGGCAGGGGACACTTTGTGTTTGTAGATGTATGTTTGTGTTTGAGAGAGAGAGACAGAGGGAGGGAGAGGGAGAGAGAGAAAGAAAAAGAAAAAGAGAGAGAGAGAGAGAGAGAGAGAGAGAGAGAGAGAGAGAGAGAGAGAGATTACTATTGTTATGAGTGATGTAAATGACTACTGTTATTTTGTTTATGAATAGATATAATGATGAGGACTATGGATTGTTGGATCAAGTTTTTGTGTAGGAGAGGGGGGGGGGAGTCATTGACATACGTAAACAATAGCAGGTGTTAATGATGATATCTCAAGTAGGTTCCTCTTCACTGTCCTTCTGTTGTGACAATGTTTAGACTCGCTTGTTCCTAGAACTGAGAAGGCCTACATGACCGTTGCCGGTGTCGATGGGCTTATCTTTCTCGCAAACAAGCTAACAAACAAACAGCATCCAAAATAAACTTGAAATTGGTGGAAGGGTCAGTGACATCATCCAGGAATGTGAAGCAAGTTAGACTTAATGACCCGGGTGGTGTATCGTCTGTAGCCGTGACCAGCACATTCCTTTGATGAGATAATTATTGCTTCGCGACGATTGCTTCATCACATTTGTTGTCCTCTATCTTTTCACGATCAAGGTGTAAGCAGGAATGTCTTCTTGTTATAGATCCCTTAATTTATTAATTTATGCATCGATGCATTGATGTGCCTGTGCGGTGAAGTTGTGCCTGAGGTGTTCCTATATTTGTGGTGGATAGAGGTGTCGCTGAACCGCGTTTGTCTTCTGGTAGTTGTTGACTGTGCGTGGTCTGGCCCCTGTGGTGGTTTCCTGGTGGGCAAGTCAAAGATTCTCTAGTGGAAAATCTTTGGTCATGTCAGTGTGCACAGTCTTGTTGCCATAGCTCAGGACTCTGGTAGCACTGTGCTGTACTTGACATCCACCACTGGTCAGTCGTCAGTTGTGTTTGACCGACTGCTGTGGTCTCGAGCTCTCCTTCCCTGAACGTGCTGCAGCGCTGGACTCCGTGTTGAGTTGCTGTGTGGTGCAGCAGTTGTTCTGTTGGGGTTGGGGTCGGACTGGACTGACCATTCTGACACCATCACGGGTCACGCTGAGGTTTGACTGCACTGACCACACCCCTACTGTTGTTTACCCAGGACACAGCAGGGGCCTGCCATGGGGGACCAGGACTTTTTCTCACTTGATGATGTACTAGATGTGAGCAGATATTATTGTTATAATATACTGTCTAACATACACATAGTGAACCTATTTGTAGGTCCATCCTGAATGTTTTTCTTATGTGTGCCTATTCTTTGTATGAAATAATAATGATAATGATAGTATAATAATACAAATGTAATAATAATAAATAATAATGGTAATAATGACTGCATTTATATTGAACATCCAAGTTCAACAACATGCTCTGTGGTACTTAAACACTATTATTACCCCTAAGCTGACTGTAGAATACTCAGAAAGTGGGTGGTTGGCGGGTGCTCTGGTGTGGTTTGCTCCTTCTTTCCTCTAAACAGCTACCGTCCTTATCTCTCCTCCTTCTTTTTTACGTTTGTTGTTACTCTCTTGTAACACCTCTAATCTTCGGCACTTATATGACCTTATTGTGTTGCAAGTGCCGTAAAACTCTTTACTAAAACTAAAAATACTCAGAAACATTCTTGGCATCCTGGGAAGCATACTGTGCAAGCTGCAGATTACATGTGCTATAACACTTATAAACTGACGATATCTTTTGTTGTCTATAGGGGGGGTACCCGTTCTAAGCTAGATGAAGTGAAGAAAAGTGAAGTTTTGTTGCGCTGTTACTGAGACAAGCAAAAGGGGAAAATAACACAACAGGAACTGGAATTGGTTTGCAGCATTACAAAATTTGCAGCATTGCGTGACTAAACTTTGGAGATTTTGGTTAATTTAAGAGAGTTTGTTCGTTTCTGTTGTTATTGAAAAAGAGAAAGCCTTCTATTTCAAGAGAGGTGCAGATGTTGCAGTCTCTTGTTATTGCCGATGATGTTGAGGATGCCGACGATGCTTCTTCTACCAGCGACATTGTTTGCTGCGAGACTGATGTGAGGGTTTTCGATGAATTGAGTTCATTTTGAAGAACTGGGCTTCTTTTCTTTGTTCTCTTTCCTTTATTGTTTCTGATTTCTTTGGCGCTCGCATTCTTTTCTTTTTTTAGGCTGCGTTGTAGATTTGAGTGATACTTACCCTAAAAAATAAATTATGTGTAGAGCCATTTTTTTCTTTATATAGATACTGTCTTAACCCTTTGTTTTTCATTTGTTTGCGAGAACTTTGGTACTCATTTTCTTTATCTTGAGGTTATGATGTTCTTGAATGATGCGTTCTGTTACATTAATAATTGTTTGTTCTTGGAGGCACCAGCTATCTATGTCTCTGTCCTGACTGTGTCAGTACATGAGGAATTTTTAGTAGTTATTATTTCGATCTCCTGAACAGTTCTGTATATAGATATATGTCTCTGTGTAGTGAGTGTGACAGTTTTTTTTGGTGTGGGGAATAGTTCTTGTTATTTATGGAGCCATGCAGGCTGATAGTTCTGATTATTCCTTAAAGTTTTGCAGTTAGAGTAATAGTTCTGATTATTTACAAGAGTTCTGCAGTAACTTTGTGGTGGACGTTTTCTTTTAGATGTCTTCCCTGTCTCTTTCAGTTACACTTCAGGATATTGTGTGGAGATATACTTTCTGTGCTGTTAGGCCACTGGGAAAGCTAATCTTGCTGGAGTACTGAAAATTCTGAAAGAACTTTTGAGTATAGATGGAGGTGTTTATGTGTTTTTGTGTGTATGTGTGGGCGCTCATGTGGGTGTGCATGTCTGAGTGAGTGTTTACTCACATACTCATTTTTTAAAATGTGCATGTCTGTATTTGCAAATATGTGTATGTATAATTTATGTGTATGTGTGTGCACATGCTTGTGTCTATGTAGGGGAATGTGTGTGTGCGTGTGTGTGTGTTTGTGTGTGTGTGTGTGTGTGTGTGTGTGTGTGTGTGTGTGTGTGTGTGTGTGTATGTGTGTGTGTGTGTGTGTTTATGTGTGTTTGTATGTGTTTAAGTGCATGTACATGTACAGCTTACAATTTCTTTATGTCTACCCCATATGTCAATTTTCTTAAACCAAAAAAAAAGTACAAGTGATTGTCTTATATGGGTGGCTGTTAGAGCAAGTTCGACTGTATCTATGTTACTGTCTCACTAATATGTGTGCTTTATTTCTTTCTGTCTCTGTGTCCTCAGCTGGCTGGCCTGCCCAGTTTTGTGAAGATTGTGGAGGTCGGACCCCGGGATGGCCTGCAAAATGAGGCGGTGAGTGGCGTCGGTTGACGACAGGGCAGCTCAGAACTATATGTGTCACAGGCACTCACCTATTTTTAGGCATATGGAGTTATTAGTATCCTATAGAAACTTGTTCCTTTGTCTTGCATTTGGCGAAAAAATATCCATCTGTTTGAATAGAAGTCAAGATATTTGCAAATGAAAGAGGTGGGGGTTGCCCGGTGTCAGGGGTAAAAATAGCGAGAAAACAGCCACCAAAACTTGTGTCCTTGAAAACTGCAAATTTACATTTTTTTGCGCCTTTAATCAACAATTTTCAATAAAAATCGACACAGAAAGGTGTTCTTAAATGGACATAAAAGGTATCGAGCCATAAAAAGAAAATTAGAAAAAATTTGCAAATGGCCAGTAAAATGCAGGTTTCCGTGATGACATTATTTTAACGAGGGCCTGATTTTACCACGCTGCCTCACATATGTTTTCACGAGAGGCGTATAATTCTAATTATTTGCCTGTTAGAACTAATATAATTTTCTTTGACCTCTTTGGATCCAATTTTTCACTTCCTGTGGTTGCAAACTTTACTTTTACTAAATAATGGTAATAATAATAATGATGATTTCAGTTTAAGTGGACTCTACTGTAGATAGTCTACTATTTTTTCAACCAAACACTCATCATCTCCAACAGATACAGATAGTTTACTATACTGTCAAAAAAAGGACTCATCTCCAAGAGATATACAATAAAAATAGTCGACTATTCTGTCAAAAGACTCACCTCTAGGAGATACAGACAACCTATTACCCTGTGAAAAGAATCACTTCCAGGATATGTAGATAGTGTACTGTACTGTAAACTAGAGACTCACCTCTAAGAGATATAGATAGTCTACTATCCTGTGGCAGAAAGATTCACCCCCAAGAGATATAGATAGTGTACTATCCTGTGGCAGAAAGATTCACCCCCCAAGAGATATAGATAGTCTACTATCCTGTGGTGGAAAGATTCACCCTCAAGAGATATAGATAGAGTCTACTTTCCTGTCATGGAAAGATTCACTTTCAAGAGATATATATAGTCTACTATCCTGTAATCTAAAGATTCACCTTCTAGAGATATAGATAGAGTCTACTACCCTGTCATAGAAAGATTCACCTTCAAGAGATATAGATGTCTATCATCCTGTCATGGAGAGGTTCACCCTCAAGAGATATAAAGAGAGTCTGCTACCCTGTCATAGAAAGATTCACCTTCAAGAGATATAGATAGTGTAATATCTTGTCATGGAAAGATTCTGGGACCCATCTGTGGAGTAATGTATTTGTGTTAAATACAGCGTAAAAACCTTTTAGAATTAAACCTAAAAGAACGTCAGTGGGCGGTTGGCAGGTGCTCTGGTGTAGTTTGCTCCTTCTTTCTTATAAACCATCTATCATCCTTTTCTCCCCTCCTCCTTTTTTCTGTTTGTTACTCTCTCGTAACACCTCTTATTTTCGGCACTTATACTACCTTATTGTATTGCAAGGGCTGTAATACTCTTACTAAATAAAATGCGAAAAAGAATTTCTCCCTTGTCCCATCACCACTGGCCCCTAAATGATCCAAACTGTGTGGATGTGGGCGCCAAACGCTTACCATTACGATTACCCATCCGCAGGGCGTGGTTCCCACAGAGGTCAAAGTTGAGTTCATCAACAAGCTGGCCGAGGCGGGACTGCCGGTCATTGAGGCCACCAGCTTTGTCTCGCCCAAGTGGGTGCCTCAGGTAGGTTGGTACAGGGCTCCCTCAGTCTGTCTTAAGTTAATGACAGGCTTTCCAACTCTCCGGAATTTTCCTGGACTGTCCGGGATTTGGCAATCAGGAAGTGGCGAGTTAGGGATAGACCACGTGGAACATCATGGAGAAGAGTCACAGAAATTAATGTACAGAAAAATGGGAAGACATGGAAGAACATCAAGAGAATAGCCCAGGATAGGCGAGATGGAAAGTGTTTGTTATTGGCCTATACCCTGATCCAGGGTGAGAAAGATGATGGTGATGATGATGATGATGATGATGATGATGAAGTTGAGAGCTTGTCACATACACAGCTCGAAGAGTCCTACTTCATTTAATTTTGTTCGAAGTAATATGATGTTTTGATTTTGGGTGTCCCTGATTGGGTTTTGAAAAAGCTGACAAACCTGTAATGGACATGGCATCTCCCCCCCCCCATCTCTCTCTCTCTCTTTCTTTGTCTGTGTCTCTGTCTCTCTCTGTCCCTCTCTCGCTCTCGCTCTCTTACCGTCTGTCTTTCTCTCTCTGTCTATGTGGTGCCTAGTAGGTCCTGCTTTTTTATTTCCCCTCTGCTATTTCTGTTTGTTGATCTTGCTTTTTACCAGCACTGATTGGTAAAACATTTAGTGTGCCCTTTTGCTTTTCGGTATACTAAAACCAAGTCTGTCTTCCTTTTCTGTGAGTTCATGATTGGTCTTATGTCGATGTGCCTCTCTTTGTGAATGGTTATACAGAGGATGCCTATTATTTTTCTTTATCCTTCTTGCTTTTTTCCCCGGCACTAAGTGACAGTAAATATTTTGTCAGTGTTCTTCTCTATATTCAAACTGAACGATGCCAGCCGACTTGATGGTCTACTGGGATATTTTGTGTTCTGCTTGACAACCTTCTACTGGACCATTTCTTACAGCTGTTCTAGTTAATGATCTACGAGTCTACTGCAATCCACAATCCTGAACATTTTCCCTCTGCCTTTATACAGGCTTGGGACTGTTATTGGCCGGATTAAACATGTTTTGATGGTTGAGTTTGTTGGGTGGTGGGGTGGGGTGGCGAATGGCACTGTTCCCTCCCCC
>NW_004797654.1:154087-155399 GCF_000002075.1 Aplysia californica
AGAGAGAGAGAGAGAGAGAGAGAGAGAGAGAGAAAAACAGAGACTTTTGTGTTTTTGAGCGGATGTATGTTCGTGTGTGTTTGTGTGTGTGTATTAGATTTGTTAAAAATGGCCAAAACTCTGTCACTCTCTCTCTTTCTTTGTCTGTCTGTCTGACTGTTTGTCTGTCTGTCTGTTTGTCAGTCTGTCTTCTTCATTCGCAATTATTTCGCCTTCAATTCAAGATAAATGGATATTTTTTTTTCATCCAAAGCAAGACAAGTGAACAAGCTTTATGATGATACCAATAACTCTACTCTACAAGCCCAAAAACTGACGAGGGCCTGATTCTTACTTTACTTTACTTTACTTTTCCGATCCAGCGGTCATTTGGGTTCTAGTCCTTCGGTCTGAAAGAGGGCCTGATTCCAACACATCGTTACACAAATGTATATATTTTTATTTGTCTCCCCCCCCCCCTCCTTCGTAATCCCTGTTTGTGAATTACCCACTGCTTACTCTCTACCCCTCTCTTTTGTCTCCAAGTATTTTGATGTGACTGTTCTACTGTATGGTTCAGAGACATGGAGGCTCACGGCATCAGCAACAAGGAAACTGCAGAGCTTTGTAAATGGATGCCTACGAAGGATAGTAGGGATCAAGTGGTACGATCGAGTCAGTAATGCTCAACTGTGGGAAAGAACAAGCCAAAGGCCAGTAAAGGAAGAATACAGGTGAAGAAACGGAAATGGATTGGACACACCCTGAGGAGACCCTTGACAAGCATCATCAGGCAGGCTTTAACGTGAAACCCACAAGGAAAACGTAAGAAGGGAAGACCAAAGATGACATGGAGGCGAGCGGTACAAACGGAAATTGAAAAAGCGGGGACATCATGGGAACAGATAGAAAAGGATGCTCAGGACAGGCTTTGCTGAAGTAATGCTGTTGATGGCCTGTGCTCCACTGGGAGTTAAAAAGGGCAAGAGAGAGAGAGAGATTTTGGTGTGCCTATCTATCGGAATGCGTACATACAGGTATCTCATCTGAAGATTCCCAGTTCTGTTGAACCATTATATTTTGTCTTATCTTTTCCACAGATGGAGGTTGGAGCCAATGAGGTGGCGATATTTGGTGCGGCCTCAGAAACATTCAGCAGGTGAGAACTCACATGGTGTGCTGTTAAAATCTCAGTACACAGTTTATGGAGTGGAACTCTACAGAAAACTAATGCAACGTTAGTCTTTGTTACTGTTTATGTCAGATATAATACAATAAGGTGAAGTAACACTGGATGATGTGAGATGAATGGGGGGAGGGGGGGGGGGGGGGG
>NW_004797654.1:155499-159752 GCF_000002075.1 Aplysia californica
GGGGGGGGGGAGGTAAGATTGTGTCTGTGAATAGTATTGGTGTATTGGTATAATTGGTTGTTTATTTTCTGTTTTTAAAATTTAGAAATAAGGATTAAAGGTTTCACAAGCTGAATTGATTTTCAAGTGCACTCTCTGTTTATTTAATTATTAAGCAATGAGTGAGTTAATGACTAAGCAAATGAGTGACTGAGTGAGTAGGTGAGTGAGTGAATGAGTAAGCTGGTGTCATTTTTAAAAGTACAGTATATGCTTTTTTTACGACTTTATTGAAGAATACAATTCTTATAATCACGTTTTTATAATCTTTAAACAAATTGTGTTATTTTCTTGGTAGCAAAATTCAGTTCTCTGGCTCTCCTGTAAAATTGTAAAAACTGTTGAAAGTGTACTTGTAAAAATGATGGCAGTAAGGAGATTGTTGTTAAGTTAATGAGAAAGTGAATGTGTGAGTGAGTAGTTATTGGGTTAAGAGATGGATAGGTAAGTGAGCATATGGGTTTGTGAGTGAGTAGGTGGTAGAGGAGATTGATGCTTAGGTAGGTGATTGAGTGAGCGAGTTTGTGTGAGGATGAGTGAAGAGATAAATAGATACATGGTGTGTGAATATGCACTTGGGTGAGTGGGGAGTTGGTCAGTGCGCGAATAGGTAATTGAGGAGATGATAGATGACTTAGTGAATGAATGTGTGTGAGGATGAGTAAAATGAAAGATGGGTAGATGAGTGTGTGAATTAGTACATGAGTGAGTAGGTGAATGAGTGAGTGGGTCTGTAAGTTGATGGCTTAGGTGGTTTACAGAGTGAGTGGATGTGTGGATGAGTGAGTAAAGAGTGAATGTGTGAGTGGGTGAGTGAAGAAATGGGGATGGGTAGATGCTTGTAAGTGAATGAGAGTGTGTTTGATGTGTGAGTGAGGAGGTAGATAGGTAGGTGAGTGTGGTTAAGTGAATGAATGATGTAATGAGAGTGAGTTGATGAGTGAAGAGCTGGATGGGTACATTCGTGATTCAATTAGTCTGTGGTATTAACCATTGTCATGTTGTGGACTCCAGGAAGAACATCAACTGCTCCATCCGTGAGTCATTGCAAAGGTTCAAAGAAGTCACAGAGGCTGCCAAAGAAGTCAACATTCCAGTGAGAGGGTAAGTGTATTACTACACTGTTTTAAAAAGTTATTTTTGCTGTTTTACTCTCCCGTCAACACAATTTAGATAATTTACGAGGCGGGCAGCTTTGATTGTGTCTGCCTGGCCCAACCCGGGCGGAACATGATTCAGGATCCCAGCAGACAGGCGTAGATTAGAATAACTTGACCAGCAAGGCTCAAACGTCTCTGTTCTGTTATCAACAGCAGAGAGCCTTATACCCTGTGCTGGTCAAATTTGAGAGTGGCGATTGGCGATTCAGTCAGCTTCAATGAATCGCGAGTACGTGAGCGCTCGTGGAGCTATGGTGGAACACTGTGACTGAAACGGAACAGTGTCATATCAACGCCTCTTGACGAGTGCGAGTCCTACTCTTGTTGTTCCGCCATCCTCTCCACCCCACACCCTTTGTTGCGCTGCTCTATCAACTGACCTCAATTAGTGACCCCCATAAATTCCCCCCCCCCCAACCCCACCATTCCCTAAAACAATGGCTCCATAAAAATTCCTTCTGTCTATTGGTTGGACCCCGTTCATTTTGTTTTAATAGGGGGGTTGGACTATACCATCTTTTGTAAAATAAGGGGAGCCATACTAAGTGTTCCGTTCCGTTCTTGCGCTTGTGACTCGACTCAGCAGTAGGTTAAACAAGCCACAAGGTGGTGACAGCGACAGGGGAGTGAATCGGGAATCGTTTGGCGATACTGTTTCGCGTTCCGCTGAAGTGAATCGTGAATCGCGTTCCGCAGGAAAGAGTGACGATTCAGTTCCGCTCTCGCGCTCGTGACCCAGCCCTAGTGCACACTGCCGATCAGATCTGATCGAATTTAGTGGGGGTCAGCCAAATTTTTTCCTCTTTGGAGGGTCAAGGGCTCCCATTTTGTCACAACACGGCTGATTCGACTCTGGACCTTGAAAAATAAACTCGTATGATTTTAAAGGTCACAGTTGAATTTAGTTGAATTGTGCCAAAATGGTAGTATTTATTTCATCCATACAGGAAAATTTCGCTGGTTGTGACTCAGTCAAATGAATTCAATTGGTAGTGTGCATTGGGTGTTACCATTACATCACATATGCGGGTTCTGCACTGGGGCATGGATGATGCCAGCAGTTCTACTGTAAAACTGAAAGTAGGTTGTTGGTTGGTTTCTGATGTGGTCTGCTTACTATACTCCTTTTCAAAGTGATGATTGTCTTAATTTGTTCCTCACTTAATACCAGCGTATGTTGTGTAGTGGATAGGGACTTTACCCTCTCACACCAGAGACAGGAGTTTGATTTCCGTGTGGGTAGAATTTTTATTGAGTTTTTTCTCCGTCTTTTTGCTGGGACATTATTTCCCTTTCAGCTTTGGTTGGTCCTGGTAGACAGATTGGAAGAAGACCTCCCCCATAAATGATCTGAACAGTGTCAATAGTGGTGTAAAACTTCTAGATTTTTTATCTTTTAACCTTACTTAACGTTATGTTTTCATGCTGACTTATGGTAGGGGTTGGGGTGGATGATGACACGAATGAATCCTACTTTATTTTCCCTCTGTTGTTTTTGTCTGTTTGTTTTTCTCTGTTCCAGCACTAACTGCCTGTTATTTTGTATACGCGTTTGTCTTTACTCAAGTTTGAAGTATGGTTAGACTGCAAAGTACACTATAGTTTGTCAAAGCTACGGTAAAAGAAGTGAATAATAGAAAACACTTAACTTTAGTGTTCATTTTCAATTGTGAGAAGTAGATCTTGTCCATAATAAGATTTGTACTGTAAAATGACAGATATATTTAGACCGGTCGTGTTTATTGTCTGTTCATTAGGAAGCATGACTGTCACCTCTGAAACAGTAATATGTACTGGAGATTCTTTTTGACCCGAAATTTGAACAAAAATAAAACTTTCAACAACAACAAAAAAAATCCAAAAATTCATCCGAACTAGAACAGAATTATATGTAGTAAAAAAATTACACTCAAAGGGTCATGTTTTTCTTTGTTTGAGTAAAGAGAAGCACATCAACACCGTAATAGTCATTTAGTGGCGAGAAAAGTAAGACAGACAGACAGAAACAACAGAGGGAAAGTAAAGAAGTAGGATGTACCAGTGGCTTTCCCCAACCACCTGCAACAAAGGATCAAATAATCAGAGATGTAGTTGCTTGCAGTGAACATTTTCACCCCCCCTCTCCGCCCCCCCACCTTCATTTTCATCTATCTGTTCCTTAGGTATGTATCCTGTGTGTTGGGCTGCCCGTACGAAGGAGATGTCAAAGCTGAAAAAGTGGCAGAGGTGAGGACATTGTAGATTATGTAGTCCTATTTGTCATAGTTTTAATTTCAGATATATGTGATAATGGTTGTAAAGCGCACAGAGGATGCTACAGAGCTAGCTTGGATATGCACTTTATAAATGCTATTGTTATTACACTGTTATTATTATTATTATCACTACTATTATTTTTATTAGACTATAAATAATTATTTATCATTTTGTTTCAATGTGTATCATTGCTGTTGCAAGAACGATGAGTATCTCAAATGATTTTTATCCACCACATCTTAAAGAAAGTATGGGTGGTTGGCGGGTGTTCTGGTGTGGTCTGCTCCTTCTATCATATAAAAGACTATCGTCTTTCTCTCTCCTCCTTTTTTGCGTTTGTTACTCTCTTATAACACCTCTAATCTTCATCACTTATATGACCTTATTGTGTTGCAAGTGCAGTAAAACTCTTACTAAAACTAAAATAAAGAAAGTCAAAAGAAGTTATGAGATCTGTCCCAGAGGTAAGTTTCCGTGTTCTGTAAAATCAAAAGTTTATATTTTATAGACAGGAAATTTTGTACATTATTACAGAAACATGTTTTCTATTCAGCATAATGACCGTTGCTCAATGCACGCTTTCCCAGGTGGCGAAAGAGCTGCTGGACATGGGCTGCTACGAGATCTCTCTGGGTGACACCATCGGGGTGGGCACGCCTGGAGCGGTCA
This sequence comes from Aplysia californica, assembly GCF_000002075.1. Classification (NCBI taxonomy): domain Eukaryota; kingdom Metazoa; phylum Mollusca; class Gastropoda; order Aplysiida; family Aplysiidae; genus Aplysia; species Aplysia californica. The sequence goes on from NW_004797654.1 coordinate 159,624, forward strand.
AGCACCTGGTGTCGGTTGTCTCTGAGGTGGTGCCTTTGTCCAAGATTGCTGTGCACTGTCACGACACGTACGGCCAGGCTCTGGCCAATATACTGGCTGCTCTACAGGTAGGTTTGTGTGTGTGTGGGG